>NC_088340.1:32487500-32570000 GCF_036884655.1 Musa acuminata AAA Group
TTCCATGGAATTCAAACTTCAAATGTGAATATAGCTTTTCCAGATCAGTTAGCCTCCCTCAGTTATTCTCATCTGTTTTATGACTGAGAAAAGAAGACGACTTCCTCGAAATATCAAATGCAAGTCCAGAGTTGCTCATCTTGTCATCTGTTGTTGATTTATTACTGTGTGTAAGGGCATCGAATAAAACATGAATTTGATCAGAGTTTTTGCCATTTATGATTAACTAGTAACTTAAACGTGAGGCTCGCAGAGTGAGAAACTCTCACATTTATGATTAAGACTGCTCAATCTTAAAAAACCTGTTCATAGTTCAAACATATACTTCTAAAACTGTTATTCGAGACTTCATATGGGAGAATATAGTATTCAATACTCTATTACTAACTAAGAGAATTCTTATTTACTTCCAAAAGCTGCATTTTGTTTGGTTGGACCTTGCTACAGTTAAATATGGGGAATTCTCCTCATGGCACATAGAAGCCAGAGAGAATTTGGTTTGAAGATGAAGATTTCTATGTGAGAATGTTGGAGAAATTAAGCAAGGTGCCTTAGAATCTATTGGTAATGGTACTACAAATATTTCTATTTGGAAACCAACTTTTCTATTTATGAATTTGGCTTACAGACATCAGAAAGTTGGTGATTTTATTGATGACTTCTTATGTATATCTAATTTTGAACATAGCATGGCACCATGTTGCTAGGATCAAACAGATCTATTTGTACCTGGGAGGAGTGTTTTCCTGAGCAACCTATACAAAAGTTTCACCCCAGCAACAGATTGGCTTGTTTTTGCCTTCTGTTTTACTAAAGACAATTAATTTACTTGATCTTAGGTTGACTTGCCCAGTAGAATATGTGATCTAATTCTATAAACACATCCGATTCTCTAAAGTTTAGACAAGATCATAGTCTGTCTATTTACTTGCAGGCCCGCCAACATATCCTAGCCCTGTCTCTTAACTCACATGCAGGTTCAAAATCCTCATACATTCTCTGATTTTGTTTCTCATTGACCTCCATAATCTGAATACTGAATGCTCTTCGATGAACAAGTCAGGACCTTAGGATTTTGATTGTATGAATGCTTCAATCTTATGAGAGCAACTTGTTACTGGGATCAATAGAAAAAATATGATGCAAAAGAGAGCTCCCTTTTCATACCACGTTCGGTAGATTCCATGAAACTTCCCAGGGATTTGTTCCATAGCTAGCTTAGTGATTTAGTTATGAGCAATACTTGAAATAGTGTTTCTGCAGCAGGTAGAGATTTATTTTTTTAATTAGATGTCCCATCAATGAAAAGGTAATGATGGTGACTTAGCCAACCATGATGTTTCCAATTGCCACTTGATTGCTGACTCCATTGTTTTGGATTCAAACAAACAGTACTGACTAAAGAAAAATTTCTCTCAGAGTTTTCTGGTCTCCATGACCTTGATCTCTTGTCATTATGTGCTCTCAAGTTCCTAGCATCTGAGGCACTAGCACATTCAAGCAAGTTGACTGAATTATCATGATCTTTAATCTCATGCTACCTATGAACAACACTGATACATTGAGAAGCAAAGCCAGTTGCTCTAGAGTATTCTTGAAACCTCTCTAAAACCTTTTCCCCTATTGTTAAAGTTAGCTCCATTTTTAAGCTTTTCACATGTGATGAGAATGTGTTCTTAAGGAAAAATAATTTGATCAGGTTTTATTAGGTGTGTCTGTGGTGTACTTTATGTTTTATCTGTGATTTGTCTGGGAAACAAACTTAAATGGTAACATGTAGTTTTCAGCAGAGATAAGAAGATGTCAGGCTAAGTTAAAATGGCATTTATCTATTGAATCCTACACAATGTGCTCATACTGCAGAGTAATTCTGCTAAAGAGAGCCATGTCTACTATACTGATGACAAAAGGATTTATTTGATACTAGAATTAAAGTGCATGAAATACTGGTTGGAAAAGCTTAAGGAAGAATTGCATAAGTTCCCTTGGACTCCATCATTGAGTTCTTTTTCTTTGTGAAAACTAAAATAGTGTGTAGATTGTTCAGAAAGTTATATCAGTCTCCTAATATACCCAAAAAAATTGATGAGCTAGTTTTTCACACATGCAGTTTTATATGTCAAAAGAAATCCAAATTTAGAATTGATGCACTTCATCATGCAACTTGAAGTAAAAGAAGAGGCAAAAATATTGAAACATCAAAATTTTATAAGGATATGCATTAAGAATTAAAAGAAAAAGAAAAATTAATGCTTGAAATTTTGACATACCCAACCCGCTTGAATAGACAAAAATTGATGTCTTTTTCAAAAGCTTGAGAGACTCCACCATCTTTGGCTCTGATTGTCACCACAATCGATCCATTTCTCAATCAGACAACTGTTGTCATGAAAGACACACAAATGGTGGATAGTTAACTAAATTACTTAGTAGAAGAGTAGAAGAACCAAAAGGAAAGTAGAAAGTGCGGACTAACATCTAGGTTACCAATTCAACAAGTTTTCTGATGTGTTGCCTTCTTCTGATCTCATGACAACCTCTAGCCTAGCCTCTCTCCCAACAAGGTTCCATCCTCTCCAAACTTAGAAAATTGAATGGGTCCCTTCTCTTGTTGCACCTTCCATCATCCTCACAAGACTCCAGAACAGGTCATTATCCTTCAAGGCTATTAAATTCTTATACTGACATAGACTATTCCCATCAAAAGAAGCAAAATATTTATTTCAATTCTCTACCTTTTCACCTAACTTTGACCTCTTCCGATCACTCATTTCTGTTCATATTGGTGGAATTAGTTCTCCTAATAATTAAACCAACAGAGCAGGGCTCCTATTCCTAGACCAAATTTCTTCACTTGTTTAAGCTGTGACCCAATCAAAGAACCATTTCATTTACTCTGAAATCATCCTCCTATCAGAAGCCAAAGTTACATGATGAATGATGTTATATCTTTGTATATTGAAGGAATCAAGCATATGCTGATGCCACCCACTCGTAATATTGGAAAGATCAAGAGCCTCAGAATTGCTCCACTCATTGGCGGCGTTGCTCTTTCTCCTTCAATTCTTTCTTGCTTGAGACTATAAGGTAGCAAGACACTTCAATTCTTGTAGCCCGCCTGAGCTAAAGAATCAGGAAGCATGGGCAGAAATGTGGAGGAATCTATCGCTCTCCATGCTAAATATGAGGTATGTTCTTGTAGAAAGATTTCTAGATGTAGAAGCTCTTCCTCCAGTTTACATCCTGAATTCTGACAGAACAACTCCGTGCAGAGTTTGGAAGGAAAGGATTGCCAAGAGTCGATCTTTAGCTCGATGCCCAAATCACCTCTACCAAATTCAAGACCAAATAGCATGGTTGTCAAGGTAAATATCTCATCTTGCTCTGCTTCAGAACTTCTTAGGAATGTAGAAGAAGCGAAGTTGTACGAATACTGATTTGCAACTTCTGTCGAACACCGTGCGTGCGATGAACACCAGAAGGTATGTCCTCGCGAGTTCATTCCTCCCCATATCGTGGCCGAGGCCATATCCACACTCCGCGGCCTCGATCTGAGGTGGTCAGGGCCGATAACCCCAACCGAGATGCAGTACGTGGAGCAGTACGTCCTCGCGAAGTATCCGCAGTACTCTCAAGGCCTGATCGAGGAAGGCGACAAGAACGACTTGTACTCCGCCTACTGCAACGACAAGTCCCCAGGCGGAGCAAGGGAAGCTTCCTGCTCTCCCTCCATGGCCAGCAACCACCCCGACCTCGACATGACTCGATTGGAGCCGTCACGCCTCCTCGACATCCTCGCCAGGAAGTCCTCCTTCCCTGGGAGCTTCATATCGATTCCGGAGATCCAAGCTCAGAACCGCGTTCTCAGACACTGCGGCCTCACCGACGAGGACTACGTCGTGCTCTTCGCGCCGAGTTACCGAGACGCCATGATGCTGGTCGGGGAGAGCTACCCCTTCTTCCGTCATAACTACTACATGTCCATCCTCGACGAGGAGGCGGACTGCGTGCGGGAGTTCGCGGCGTACAAGGACGCGAAGGTGATCGCGGCGCCGGCGACATGGCTGGACCTCAGGATCAAGGGCTCGCAGCTGAGCCAATACTTCAGGAGGAAGAGCAAGCAGAGGCCCAAGGGGCTATTCGCCTACCCGGCGGAGGCCAGGGGGGCGCGGTACTCGATGCACTGGGTCTCGGAGGCGCACCGCAACTCGTGGCACGTGCTCCTCGACGCTGCGGCGCTCGTCGTCGGGGAGGATCGGCTCAGCCTCGCCCTGCACAGGCCCGACTTCGTGTTGTGTACGCTCGACAACACCCACGCCAACCCTTCCAAGGTCACCTGCCTTCTGGTGAGGCGGAGGGCCTTCGACACGACGCTGCCTCAGCTCGAGGGTTGAGTTCATCCTGCACATCTCCTGTTAAGATTCGTGTTAAAGGATGAACGGCTCATGATCAAATTCGAAGAACGCATAGACTGCATGTCTTCCTAGAAGCGAACAAGAACAAGCGCTTTTACATGTCTATCCTTTGACAGTGTGAAAATAACAAATTTGCCCTCACCCCGGTAAACTTCATACTAATTTAACCCTCCATAATTACCTCGATCTGTGGAGTTTATGCACACGAGATGATCGATCAAATGACGAATAGAATCCCCATGACGAGATCGAAACCTCCTCTCATCGATGGATCACACCACTCCACACGACCATTCTTAATGGAAATAGAGAGCTCCACTAAATGCAGATGAGAAATCACGCAAATTTGTGTGGTAAAAAGGTC
The DNA here is from genome assembly GCF_036884655.1 of Musa acuminata AAA Group. Lineage (NCBI taxonomy): Eukaryota > Viridiplantae > Streptophyta > Magnoliopsida > Zingiberales > Musaceae > Musa > Musa acuminata. The sequence continues at coordinate 32,492,280 of NC_088340.1, forward strand.
GAACAGCTGGTGGACGTTGCATCATCTCACAGTTCTTTTCCTCGAGCATCACGATGAGGGAGAAGACGAAGGCACATTGATCTCTACCGGGGAACATGAACAAACACAAGGCGTGGAAGACGAGGACAAAAAACTAATCTTGGACATGGCACTTAACACAAACCTGCCAAAAAACTTGCTACCAATTGCTGCTGTAGCTGAAGCTTATCTTGCTCCAGTCGCCGAGGTTGGAATCAGCCATAAGTACATTATAATGAGATAATAGACTAAAGATGTAGATTGCTTTCATGTACATAATTACTTATAATTATGGCTATAATCCACAGTAACAAAAGAAAATGCTAAAAAAGTTTAAGGAAGAGGAAAACTAATGTACATCATCATCATCGGCACTTGAGACTGATAGGAGTGCGGTCACTGCTGGTGAACCCTGTCCTATCGTCACCACTGCAGGTCGATGCAAGTGTTCACACTAAAGTTGAGCACCATAGCCCCGACGCCACCGCCGTTACCTTTCTTTCTGGCGGTGACATTACGCCTGTGGTCGGGTCGCCTCCGGGCTACCGGTTCAACGACGTTCGAGCCGCAGTGGAACGGCCAGACCGGGCTGGACCGGCCGACGTGAACCCCGTCTGCCCGGCCCGGGCTGGCGGCCCATTTCTTCCCGCCCGCTGCCGCCGAAGCCGACGGGGAGGCGGGCTTGGAGGACTCCCCGCGAGAGCTGCTTCGCGAGCAGGGAGCGCTGCTGGCCTTCCGGCCGTAGGCCGCGGCCCGGGGTCGGCCGCCAGAGGTCGTGTCGCTCCCGGCGGAGCGGCTCCGGGAGAAAGGCCAGATGCCGATGTTGAGCACGGCGGCGCCGCTCCTCCGGTCCTTCAGCAGTTTCCTCTCCTCCGCTCCCTTCCTCTCCGCGACCTTAAACATGTCCTTCCACCGCTTCGACTCCGAGGTAGACGAGCACGAGGCGGATGCCGTAATGGGCTTCGGTGCCGGCGGCAGAGGCGGAGGCTGCTGAGCTGGTTCGGTTTGGCGTGCGGCGGTCCGGGTGTGGCCAGGCAAGGGGAGGGACAGGAGGCCGAGGGGGAGGAGGAGGCCGTCGGAAAAGAGTTCGTCAGCGGTCAGGAGCTGGGGTTGGTGAGACGAGGGGTTGGCATCGATCCAGAACTCGAACTCCGGTGAAGGGGATGCGCTCCTGTTGCGGTTCCTCCACCCGCTGCTCGGGCTTTCTACTGCTGCTGACGTACCCATGAATGCAACAAGAACGCATGCAAAGATAGACCGTGAGAGAGAGAGAGAGAGAGAGAGAGAGAGAGAGTGGGGAGGGACAGGGAGTCTTAAAGGTGGTGGGTGAATGGAGTTCACGGGAAGTGCAACAACACGGCATCAAGAGAGAGCGAGAGCGAGAGAGAGAGATTGTCAAACGTGGTGGGTGGGAAGGAGTTTCGAGTCTTTGAGTGTAATAAAGGCTGTGTTGTATACAATGATGTTACTCCATGCATGGGTTTGCTGATTTTAAAGGACCATGATAAAAGAAGCACATGGGGAAGCGGCCCACGCGCATCCACAATGAAGAAGTATTAAATGTAGGAACCCAAAAGCGTACACAATTTGTCAGATGTTTATGACTAAGAGACAGATAGCTTCTCTTTTTTTATTATTATTTTGACTTTGAGGTTGTTTTGCTAATAATAAATCCTAATAATAAAAAAAGGAAAGAATTTGTAGGTCTAAGGTTAGATTTAGATTTGCATAATATTATGAGTTATACTAATGTAATATTCAAATAAAGTTGAATGAAATCAATGCAATCAAATCAAGCTCAATTAAGTAGGAAGGAGAGACAGGGAAGAAAGGTAATACATCTTCTATCTCTTCTTTGACGGCCACTTATATTTCCATATCGCTTGTTTGGGGTACATGGAAGGCAACAGTGTGGCATGCCCTCTTAGAGCAACGAAAGGTCTAACAACACAAGTAGCAGTTTGAGGGGCAGGTGTTTGCATTAATGAGAGTAATAACCTGAACCAAAAGTAGAGGGCATGTAGAGGTGGTGAGACCTGAAGGAAAGAACAGCAGACTGGACATGAGCTCAAGGACAAAAGTTGCCCTCAATGATGCTCATCTGTAGGTAAACCCAAGTCCCTCACCTCGTCCATCTCTCATCTTCCTCATGAGCTCTTGTTTAGCTGTCCCTAATTCAAATAAATCCAAAGATAAAGGCTCAAATTATCATGATTTTGCTTCCTAACTATGCTCTGTTATCTTTAGTAGCCAAAGCTGCATTATGGGAATGGCCAAACTTGAGGAAGCAGAATAGGAAACTGTGGCCATGTTTGCAGCACTATTTATCTTCTTCCCTAGTCCCCTCCTCTGTTCATGGCACTTTTGCCACCGAATACAAGGAAACAGCAGCAATCATTTCTTGCTGCATCCTTCTCTTCTTCTTCCTCACCTCACCAGACTCCAAACAAGGCTGAGGGAGAAGAAGACATGCCTAAGCTATGCACTTATGGCACTCCCAGTCTTCTTCCGGCCTACCTCTTGGAGGACTTCATCTCCTTGTGCACCTTCTTCACCTCCCATCCCTTGCACTTGGCCTACTTGCTGCTCTTCTTACCTTACCTTCTCCACTTGCTCTCGTTCCTCTCTCCCCTCCTCCTCTCTACTTCGATCCTCCTGTTGGTTCTCCTCACGGTCTCCCCCTACCCAGACGAGGCGCCTCCGGCGGCGGCGCCACCGGATTTCCTCGGTAGAACTTGCTGCGTCGTCCTCGACGTTCTCAAGGACAAGCTCCAAGACAATGGGGAACTCGACCTGGTGGAGCAGTTTACGTCGATGGTTCTGTCACCGATCGATAATACCAGGCCATTTGGTGAGCTCGTGGAGGGCGCTTGTTCTGGTCATGAAGCAGAGGAGAGGCATCCAGGTCAGGTAGGGAGCGGAGAAAGTAGAACTCCAGCCACGGATGGCGAGAACCTCGTTCCCATTAATGGAGTAGCAGAGCATCCCAAAGGGCGTGAAGCTGTGGAGCACAAGCCGGGGGCAGGAGAACATCTAACAAGATCCATGTCGGAGAGAAGAACGCACAGCATCAGTGGAACCACCGAGAGTCTTCAGAGGTATGGATCGGTGAGGAAGGAGAGAGAGTGGAAGAGGACATTGGCTTGCAAGCTCTACGAGGAACGAATGACGCACAAGCTGTACAAACAGGGCAAGGTGGGCGAAGGTGGCCAAGAGATGGATCTGCTCTGGGAGGCGTACGAGGCTAATGCTGGCGAGGCAGGCGCTCGAAAGAAGAAGGCGAAGAAGAAAGCAAAGAGAGCTGATGTTGGAGAAGAAGCAGAAGAAGAGGAAGCAGCAGTCGGGCAATTGTGTTGCCTTCAAGCACTGAGGCTATCTACTGGTAAGATGAACCTGGGAATGAGGAAACACAATTTGATGAAGATATCTAAAGTTCTAAAGGAAATGAAGATGTTTCGTAGTGGCAGTAAGTCATAAAATTTAGCTAATAAATGATCTGTTAATTCTGTAAAAAGAAATATAGTGCTATCTATCAGAATATTTTAGTTGCTCTTTGAAGTATTACCCAACTCTGCTACTGGTTTTGTGCGTTTTGGCAATATTCTCACTAATGACATCTTCTTATCATCACCTGATGGGATCAATTAAAAAGTTGTGGGTCAATGTTTTCTTACATCTCTAGTACGATACTTTTCTTTAATGAAAGAAGCATCTTCTACTAGCAATTGGCTTGAAGAACATCACAGCTTTGGCCGGAAGAGAGTACTGGCAGATGTTATGCATCCTATATTATTGATCACAATATGACAACATCACACTGCCAAGCAGAGTTGCCCCAGAAATTTTTGATCAATAAGGACGCAACCTTTTCTAGCAATGATTTATGCTACCTACAGCAGCACCATGAGAACCCCATTTATCTCTCTCTCTCTTTCTCTCCAGTCATCATGCATTGTCTCCTCTCAAAGTGACTACTTTCTCCCCTCTCTCCATCATGATAGCCCTGCTTAACTTTTCCTGGTTTTTTGCAGTTGATTAAAACTATTTACACTGCTAGATAAATGTTTGCCTTAGCCTTTGATCTGACTACATCCACCTCAATGCATTTACATTTCCTTTCCTCAGTACTAAAACTGCAGTCCTACTTATTGCAGCACTATGGGAACAGCTTTACATAAATATGACGTACTCAACCGAACCTCAATGCTGCAACAGTTCTGTGAATGTGTCGCAATTTGCTCAATGGTTATGCTTCCTTTCTATTAGTTTGCACTGCTGCATTTGGTAGATACAGTATCAACCTTAGCATGCAGAGGAGCTGCTACAGAAGCAGCAGCAATAGACAACCACTGTCATCAATCCTAATGCCATTGTCAAGATTATTATTGTCTATATATATTATTTTGCTTTCTTAATTAATTTTAAATTTGTATCTTGGTTTTTTATGTTCACTCTTATTTTAAAATTTTTTATGACCTCTCTATAAGTTATACCTACATACAAAAACCTTTTCTTTTATAATTAGAATTTAACTCATAAGGGCATACATTTTTCATCTGTATTATTGTCACAGTATGAAGTCTTTTATGTCTTCATGATAACCAAAAAATAAACATCATAAAAGATGAAATTCATGAAGGATGTAGGTGAACATACAACCATGACAATGAAATTTGCATGCTTATGCTAAGGCTTATGACAGAAAAACTAAGGCTGGCAAAAGTATTTACTTCATTCTGATCTAGAATTAGTTGCAAGAAGCCTTCATATGTACAGAAAAAAATAAAATGGCCTATCCACCCAAAAGTTAGGACAAGCAGTGCTTCAATTCATGGGTCTTGTTGTCTGCTGACTAGTTTTCAGAATCATTTTACTCGGAACAATTTTTTGCTGCACATATTATCCAGGAAAGTGTGAAAACTCACCTCTAGCTGTGTCAGTGTTTTGAGTTCCTGAAGCATGCCTTGTTGCACCTTAATGAATTTAGTTGGCCTAGAAGTCACATCCACAGATAAAAGGCTGGGAATCCCAAATTCATCCGCAAGAGACTTGGTGGATCATAAGAATGATTGTAGAAATTGAAGTAGGGGTATTTAGTGGTTTGAAAATTCTGTCTCATTTGAAAGTTCTGTCTCTGACAATATAGTTGGTTCTGGGTCTATAGTTTCTCCCATGTCCTTGGTCTTATGCAGAAGGAAAGTTCCTGAAAGAATTGTAACAAACCCGCAAAGTTCCGTGACAATCTGTGATGCATTCTGTGAAGCCCAGTCCTGGAAACAAACAAATTAGGTTAAGTATGGATGAAATGTGGGAGAAGGTTTAAACTGCATCAATCATTTAATAACTAATTTAAACTTGATACCAAAATAAATAGAATATGATCAGAAGAAGTAATAACTAAATGATAAAAGATTTCCTTATGACCAAAACAAAGTTTTTGCAAATCCTGGAAAAAAAGTAATAAAAAATGATTGCCAACTGAGAGACACATGGAATGTCAAACTAATGACCAAACTTGATAGACAGGTAAAAAAATTAAATTGCCAAAACTTAAAGAACCAAGCATCAAAATCTTAATTTCAGAAGAACAATGTATGTTTTTCCCAAAATGTCAGTGTGACGAGGATGTCTCTACGAAAAAAAGTTTGCTGGCATATGTTACAGTGTAACATGAGAGCATAATATCAAATACAAGAATTAGACATTCTTAACTCGACTTTTATTCACAAAATGGGCTACAAGGCATATTAGGCTTAAGAATAAGAAAGAAAAATACTAGAATAGATGTGGAAAGCATTTCACCTCGTAGATTACCTTGAACATGATCATGCTAGCAAATATAGTAAGAGATGTGAACATCACATAGTAGACAGGAGAAATCACTGCAGTATTGAAACTGTCCAGAGCCTGCACATTGAAGGCATATGTTAAAAGTTCAAAGCACTAGGAAGAATTACAAACTTACAAGTGAATTTGTAGTTTTTCTTGTACAACCATTAATTTTGCATTCAAAGACACCAAACAGTTGATGAAGGTCCAATATAAAATTGGAGAAACTTCATGTAATATACGTAATATATATTGGAGCAACCATTTTCCCAGCAACTTTATTTTAACCAGAACTCCAGGACTGCCAAAAAATCCAAAATTTATAGGAAAGATACTGTATTACTTAGAAAATCCAGAACTGCAAAATTCCAAATACTTGATAGCAAAGATATGATTAAGTTCCATTATCCAATTTTATTTCTCCAATAATCATAAATCACAGATGTGCATATTGCATTGGATTTGCATGATAAAGTTGTCCAATTACCTTGTTTAGGTAATTCAACTGCAGGAGACAACAAATGACCACAACAGCCGTGAAAAACCATGTCTGAGCAAATACAAATTGATTCATTCCTGAAAAGGTAAGCTTTAAGGCAATGGCCAATGCTTTGACACCCATAACCTGTGCAAACATATATATAATGAACAAGATAATTTGTTTAGATCAAATCTTGCTGTGAAAGCAATTGAACATACCGTCAAAGAACCCATCAATGAGCAAATTCCAACATATATGATCATATGTGTTTGACCATAACGTGGAACAAATCTGATAATTAAGACTAATACCAGGATGACAACCACACATGAATAAACAATGAAACCTGTAAAACAAAAGCTACTAATTAGAAATGGTAGAGATAGAGATCACATGGCATAGCACAAATATATAGTGTACATACTACAGATATATTTTACAGCATTATCCAATTCAATTGTGTTTACAGTAAATAGTCACTCAAAATCTATACCGAGTGTTATCGCAATAGAAAATAGTGAATGTAGTTATCTTTTGTGGCAACTAGAAATGTCGGTACCTGGTTCTGTAGCTAGGTACCAAACTTCTTTCACTGACTCAATGTTTTTCTCTTTTGGTGCATGTAGAACTATACTTGTAGATCCCACAACACAAAGAACACAACCAAGGACACCAAATATGTGGAGCTTCTCATCCAAAACGAAATGTGCTAGTACTGCACTGCACGAAAATAGACTTAGGGAGAAACAAGATCATATACTGATCGAGCATGGACTTTACTAGAAGAGTAATATGGCACCATACCTGACAATGATACTCAAAGCTCCCAAAGGAGTAACAAGTATTGCTGGAGCGAATGCATAAGCAGCAAAATTAGCTATCTCACCAACAATCACTAGAAGACAAAAAAGCCAAAGCAACACATCTAAATGAGCAAGAAATGGGAGATAAAGGGGCTCAAGAAGAGCTAATGATTACTGAGGATAATCCCAGTATAGCACATAGAGTCACAGAAACTTTAATAACAGATGGCAATTATCAGATTTCACATACAAATTCCCCACAGTATCAAAATTATATTAAAAATGGCAATAACTGATCCGATTAGATGTTATCGACAGCTATCAAAAAAGAATTGGCACAATATCTCCACAATCTTCTTGCTAAAATTACTATTGACAAGATAAAAACGAACATCCTTTAATTAGCAATGACAATCCAGGATAAGAAAATGATATATCGTCACATCAGCTAATACAGCTGTAGAAGATCTAGGTGAGTCACATCAGACTGACTAAAATGTAGGTAGAAGGTTGCTAGAATTAAACACAGATATTTACCAATGCAGGTGGAATCTGATTATTTTGGCAACCACATCTCCTAGGGCATTAAGCAAATTGCTGTGAGTGGTTGACAGAATCAATGCATATGTAACAATGCTGATGTACAAATTAAGTGGTGAACCTAGAAATTGGGATGAGTTAATTTTTGTTGAGTTCAGGATCCATTAGTTACTAGCTGAAATAGATTGGTCATTAAAATTAAAAGCCACGAACAGCCCACTTAAGTGTGACCCATGTACAGCCACACTTAAGTTTGAAGCAACCCAGTGGAATTGTTTATGTTACATAAAATAAGACAAATGTAATAGATATTAGATAATAAATACAACAGAGAGAACAAATATCAACAAGGTCTATAGGTTTTCCAATTTGATGGAAGTCATTGCTCTAGTGATGATAATTGTTAAATAATATATCAAACTTTCTGAGCTTAACAAACTAATTGATAAGGAAGAACTAAATAATATCACATTTTATTGATAAGGTCTAAGCTTCAACAAATGTTTTAATCATTCATATGATCTGTCTATAACATCATGTTTTTTATTAAAAAAAGAACACTTTGTATGATTGTCACTTCTGACATAAGTATAATGACAAAGTTGAAGGATAAAACTAAAAACGTGGTTTTCCTAATCAATAGGTTAAATAATTGAAAGCAATGTTAAAAATGAATTTGTCTCCAAAAATTTCTTCACCTTGTTACTCCGTGTCCATAAACTCCAGCCTCCTACTATTCCCTCCTCTTTCTCACTATCTACTTATCTATCAATCTCTTTTTCTTTCAATATATGCAAATCAAAATGCAGTCACCTCTGGATTGCATTGATTATGAAGTTTTTGTCTTAAAACATACTGATACAGTTAAATTCAGCAACAAAAGGAGCAGAGAGTAGACATTAGTTAGATCTTTGTGAAAATTCAATATTACATTGACAGTACATCAATGGATCTTTGCTGTGACCATGATCTCATCAGGGGCTAAATTTTGCACTAGAACATTAGCATGTTGATTACTACAAACACTTCCACAACTAAAAGGGTGCCTACACATTTGCTCAGAAGTATTTATAACTTTCAGAAAAGATCAATACTAAAAAAAAAAATAGAGGCAAAACCTGCAAGTAATTGGGAATGCATAACGTAACAGAATAAAATGAACTACTCATAATGGAACTTACTAGTAATCATTCCAAGCCACCATAAAGGCTCATATAAGTACGAGAACCCTCCAGATCCTGAAAGAAGAAAAGCAACTGAATTATATGTTTAACCACGTTGAAACAAATTATGCACTTTTGTTCCTAAAAGTATGTACTCCTGCGTTTTTGACATCTAGAAGATTAGATCCCTGAACCACATATAAGACGTCTAGTGAACCCAAATGCAATATGCAAGAAGAAAAAATAAATTCGGAGTCCAACCAAAATTAATGATGAAATATGGAAAAAGAAGCAGAACCTGCTCTGACACCGTACATCCCTGCCTTCTTCAAACCTATCTTCTTTACTATAAAGCTTGACCCGATGAAAAAGCTCGAGGAGAGGGCCAACGCAAATCCCCGAATGTTGTCAGAAGACATTTCCATTGCAGGAGCCTGAATTCCCACCCTCCAAGTGACGTACTCAACAAACAAGAGCTTCAAAAGAACCAAACCTTTGTCGAATTGCTCCACGTAAACCAAGAATCCTCGGAATAACACAAAGAGGAACCGCTGTTATGTGATTTCCCTCATCAGGAAGACAGACGAAGACAGAAGCATTGTTTTCCTACGACCGGGAAATCACATCAAACGCCCATGGATCGAAAGGATTCCGTTTTCTGCAAGCGAGACAAAATCGCGAACGACCACAACATAGGAAAGATCGGAACTTTGTATTCCTTGATTCAACAACGCCTCAAAAGCCCATCAAACCTATCCAAAACGGCGCCTCTCTCTCTCTCTCTCATTTTTTTCCCTCCATGGAAGCCCGGAAGACGAAAAGAAACCCAAACTTGGGTAACGGGGGGTCCGTGATCCGCAAAAGCAAAAAGAAGCGGCCGAAAAAAAGACACGATTTTTAGCTCAATATCTCCGCAAGGAACCTGGGATCGGCGACGAAGCGATGCTGGGATTGGGAATGTCGATCGCCCCTCGCGTAGGATGGCAGCGCACACCACACGCGAGAAGGGAATAACTCCTCTCCACAATTTAAGAGGGGGAGAGGGGAATGGACGCTCCGAGTCCCGCGGGCCGTAACCTCTCTCTCGTCTTCAATTAGAAACGTCTCCTTTTTGCATGCAGGTCCTTCACATCTTGGCATTTCTCGCCTCATCCTTAATAACAAATGATAAATTGCAAATCCATTTATTCATTTTAATTTATTAAACTTCAATCCTCTCCAATAAATTAATAGAAAGAGAAAGATTCTCAAACCATGAAAAAAAATATATTATTCAAAAATAAAAATTATTATTCCTATATCGTTCAAATATTTTTAGATTCTTTCAAATAAGTTGCTTGGAGGTTCAATTGCTTAGCATAGGTGCAATTGAAATTAAGGGTATGATTGTTTTATAAATAGAGTAGGTGTAATATAAAAGCAAAATTTAGTGCTATAAGGTTTCTTTAGTGAGTCTAAAAAGGTTGACAAAAATACTTCAAAGTTTATGCAAAATGGTGTATAGGAGATTTTGGCTTTGAATTTGAATTAACTCATAAAAATATGTATTTTTTTATGGATCTGAACAAAGAGTGTTAAACGGAAATATTATGTCAACTGCTTTGGGTCTTATTATTGATTCTCTTAATTGTTCATTTGATATTAAGAATTGAGATCATGTTAAGTTGTAATAATATTGAGCTGTTGACAACTATTTCTCGGGAGTTTAGTACTATAAACAGAGACAAACTCCCAATCATATTTAAGAGAAATAATATGGAGAAAGGGTAGCAGAAGAGCCTTAGCCTCTTCATATACATATATATATATATATATATATATATATATATATATATATATATATATATATATATATATATATATATATATATATATATATGTATGTATGTATATATATATGTATATATATACATATATATATACATATATATATATATATGTATATGCATATATATGTATATATATGTATATATGTGTATATATATACATATATATATGTATATATATATATGTGTATATATATATATACACACACACACACATATATATATATATATATATATATATATATACATATATATATATATGTATATACACATATATGTATATACATATATGTTTATATACATATATATATATATACATGTATATATACATATATATATGTATATATATATATACATGTATATATATATATATGTATATATATATATATATGTATATATATATATATGTATATATATATATGTATATATATATATATATGTATATATATATATATATATGTATATATATATATATATACATATATATATGTATATATATATATATACATATATATATGTATATATATATATATATATATATATATATATACATATATATATATATATATGTATATATATATATATATATATATAATGTATTGGAAACAACACTCATCAATTAGGTTAAATGATTAAGATGAAGTGAAAAAAATGTTGAAGCACACACGCTTGCTGCATGGCCCCAAACGTGATGTTCGTGAAAGTCCTTGAAGAGTTTTGGGTTTAATGGTTTAGTCGACTGCATACGGATATGATGTCTTCTTTTGAGACTAAGAAAAAATGATGAGGAAAAGAAGAAAGATAGAGAGATTAATTAACCTATGATTGATTATATATATAAATATAATTGGATGATTTTTTTTAAAAGTTTTTTTTTAATGATGTCTTCAATTTTTTGTTTTCTAATTTGATGCCCTTATTTTTCTCTAATATGTTAAATGACACTTCTTATCATTTTCTCCTTTAGGTTAGTATTATTGACTGTATTAAGGCTATTCCATTTTTATCTCATCATTGTGGTCATTTCTATTTTATCATTTTTGTCTGGCCATGATTGTCTTCATCTCGTCATTTTGATCGGACAATTTCTATCTCATTTTGTGGCTTCTACTTCCCACATAAAGAATATTTAGGATATTAGAGAAAAATAGTAGTATCAAATGAGACAATAGGAGGAAAACAAAAAAAACTTTTTCAAAAATATATCTCAAAAAAATTTATTGGTGACAATGGATTTTTTTTTAAGATTAAATAGTGATTAAGGCAGAAGAATGAATATTCTTGACATTGCAGTCTGTATTCTTTTTCCAAATCGATTTTTAATTTATCTTTTTATACTAAAAATACAAGCATGCGTGTATCACAGTATGCTCCAACGAATCCTATTCGTAATCAATGTTATGTTCAGTGACTCCTTTCTTTGTCATCACAAAGATTCAAAGCCACAACTAGCTTGAAGAAAAACGCTTTTGATTTCTAAGATACGATGAAAGACGACTCCTACATTTTCCCAAGACAAGGACTTTTGTTTTTGTAAGCACATAAGCTATCATCGTTCTATCATCCATATTATGTAATTTGCTGGGCGTCTAAAACTGTGTCTGAAATGTTTGATCATGAGTTGATCTTAGCTAGAAGATCGAGAAAGGTACGAGTTTGCCCATATCAGCGCCCCTTCTTTTAGATTGCTCCCATCTCAACAGAGAGCCATTATGAATCGATGTGAGATTATTTGTATACATCGTCTCAATGGAGAGACCTTCTTTTATACATTTGACGTTTCATGCTTCCATGATAATAATAAATATTGTTTGTATCAATTCAATTTGATACGGATCTATATGCATAAAATGTCTTCAGGTATACTCGAGAGGTCTTAGATGATTGATCTTATATAAAAATCAAGATGAGTAAAGTTTTAAATGTGCTCCATGTCAAGTAATAAGATAAAATAAAGAAACAGGATGGATTGCAACCATTTGTATGAAATGAGCTTCATGGTTGCAACCTCCCATACAAGGTGCGATGTGGAAGAGAGATAGTAGATTTCCCCTTATACCTATATAAGATGTCAAGATGCAGAAGGAATGATTCATCCATCCAATGCAAAGAGGAATACAGAGAAAAAAAAAAAAAGAAAGAAAGAGAAAACAAAAAGTGACAAGAGAAAATTATTTTTGTGCTGTCATCTTTGGTTCATCACTTTTGTGAATTTTTATTTTTCTATTTCTCCTATTACAAGATAGAAGATATAATGTTTCTTCTTGTATTAGAGATAAATTTTTACATACATTTTTTTTTAGGATGAATACATTCTTGTTTGGTCATGGATATTTCCCTCAACTAATTGAGAGTTTTATCGTATTATATATTGATGTTATTATTTTAATTTTTTTTATATTGGTGTTATTATTTTAATTATTTTTTATATTCGATTTTATTATTTTAGGTTGATACTACTTACCTGCATCCGTTTTTAGTTTTAATTTTTTTAAATAATAATATCAGAGACAAAGGTTTAGAAAAATTAAAGGTTATAGAGTTATTATTGATGACAAATTGGGAGAGTCAATTCAAGGAGGAATGCAAATCAAGTAAAAATAAAATAACAATAATAAAGTTTAAGATCAAAAAGTTGAATGAAAGTAATTTCTCCCTACACAAGATGAAGATAAGGACAATTCTAACAAAGGATAATTGTTTGATGGTAATTAAAGACAAATTTAAAGACTTCACAAATGATAAAAAGTGGAAGGAGATGAATGAAGCCAAAGGAGATCTAAAATACTCTAACAAGGTTATATGAAGCCAAAGTCATTTACAACATGATCTTCTTTAAGAAAATGTTTTACACTCGTCGTATATTGGAAACCACATCGTAATGGATCATATCAATATTGAATCTCATATTTTAATGATAAAATTAATTGATGAGTTTATGATCTAATGTACTATTTGAGAAAAACGATGCAGGTCTAACTTCAATTAGAAAAGACAAAATGATTGAAGCAAGAAGAATCAAACGTTGGGCCGGAGTTAGAAAATTAGCATCGAGCCGAAAGAATCAGACGTTGCGCCAAGATCGAAAGTTACGAGAGTCAACTTGACGATGGATCGGGTGATATGTCGAAGGTTCAAACGATATGCTAGAAGTTAGTTGGGAGTTCAAATGAACAAATGACAAGCCGAACAACTTAGATTTACTGTCTTATAATTGTTTAAGTCCTTATCGTCAAAGTTAGGTCTTAATTTGAGTTAGGTTTAAGTGTAACCCTACTAACTCAATTAGGGGCCAATTAGGTCTGAGTTAGGACTATTTTGGGCCAAGTAGAAGGCTCATTCTGCTAGTCATATGTGCCCTACAAGTTAATCATGTGAGTAATGATACGTGTGACATGACACACAGTCATTTTATTTATTATTGTTAAAGTATTCTCTTACTTTATATTGCTTGTTGCATATATTGTGATATTTATGGATCTATGCAATGAGAATCGGATCATGACGAAATCATAATAATGAGACTGATTCACCTTTAAACGTAGATCCTAGATAATCCTGGTCATAGATTAGTCAAGAGGGACATCGAAATAACCGAACAGACTAGTGTATACTATATACCCATCCATATAATGGAGGTAGCTGGTCTCATAGTTGCTCATGTAGGGACACCAGAGATATAGTGCAGATGCTCATTGGAGAATGAGTTTACTGATTGATCCGCATACGAAATATTGGATGTGTTGAATCTCGGATTTTGATGATGAAGTCAATTGTACTTTGTTTGATCTAATCTATATGCTGAGAAAAGTGTGCAAAATTAACTACGATGGCAATAAGACATAAAGCATGTGTTGTGCCAGAGTAAAGATCGAGATCTCATTGGGAGTTCGAGAGTTCGATGGAAGTCCAGACGTTCGTCGAAAGTTCTACGGGAACCAACCGAGAAGTCTAGGAGCTTGCCATAGAAGCTCGTCGGAACTCGCCAAGAAGATCATTACAAAGTCCAGGAGCTTGCCGGGAGTCCGCCGGAGCATTGCCGAGAGTTTATCGGATGTTTGCTGGAAATACGCCGAAAGCTCGCCGGAAGAGCACCGGAATAAGAAGAGTTATGATCATGTCTTAATTATCATAGGTAGAGCGTAAATTAAGTTAAGATTGGGAGGTAATCCTACTAACTTAATTAGGGGCCAACTAGGCCCTTAACAGGGTTGATTTGGGCCGGATTGAATAGCCCAATTATCCCCTGAATTCCTGGCCGACGGTGGCACTGCTTGAAAAGTAGTGCCCCCCAGGATTTCTGGGCGGTGGTGCGCCAGCAGTTATTGCTGCCAGCAGTGGTACCGGCCCTGTCAGGCGGTGGTACCACTAGAGCATGGTCTCCGAGCTCTGTCAGGAGGTGGTACTACCTAGATTGAGCGGTAGTACCGCCTAATGTCAAGTGTCAGGTGGTAGTACCAGCCAGTAATGGCGATGGTACCGCTAGGACCCCGAAAATCCAAGATTAGACAATTTTTGGCTCTATTTTTGAAGCCATTGGGGCCCATAAAAACCCCACTATTTTTTGCATGAAAGGGCACGAAATCTATTGGCATAATCTTGAGTTCTTAAACCTTAAAGTGTTGTAAAAGTTAGAGTTCTCCTTCATCTCTTAGCCTTGTAACCATCCAAGAAAGAGGAGTGAGACTTGTAAGGGTTCATCTCCTAAACCCGGGAAAAGGAGAAAGTGCTATAAAGAGGTGTTCGATCGTCACCTATTGAAGGAAGGCCTTTAGAGGACGTCGGTGACCTCGTCGATGGAGGAATTCGAAAGTGGATGTAGGTCACAATGATCGAACCACTCTAAAACTCGGTTTGCATTTACTTTGAGCAACTTTCTTTTATAGCAAACTACCTCTCCTCCTTACTGTGCTTTAACTATGTTTACGTACGCTTTCAAGTAAACACATTCCGAGATCAGCTTTAATCGTATGAAGACTTTACGAAATTAACACTTTTTATTTGTGCAATTTACATTACTACAAATTACCTTAGTCTTCTCTTGCACTTTTACGAAAGCTTTCAAGTTCAAATTCTTTCCGAAACGGATTGAATCGAAACCATTCTCGTCGGAATCGATTTTAATCGAAACACATTTTTTTAAATAATGAAAGTTTTTTGCTACACTAATTCACCCCCCCCCCCCTCTTAGTGCCACTCTTGATCTTAACAAGATGGTTGATGATACCTCATTGTCAAACAACGATTCCGTCATCCTAGTAGTGTACCTTGTCCTCAGACTTAAGACACCAAGGATGTCCTATATGAGTACTCCACTCTTTAATATCAGACTTATAGGTTTAGAAGTTTTAGATCTAGTACAGTTAGTCATTAGGAGTTGCAGCCAACCTTACAAATGCTATTGAATGTCGATAGAGGATCATTCGCTCTCGGTATCATGAGAGGAATATCTTATATGTTCTTGCTTAGATAAATCATTGGCCAAGGTCATTTGGATTGAGAGAGAAAGAGTTCTCTAGGAGAATTCGATTAGAGTGAGACTCAAGAAGAAACCGTATGGGCTTGATAGCACCATGCTCAATATACGGTCTCTGGGATATTAGATAGATGAGGGACTATAGGTACATGATAACTAAGGATAGATAAGTCCAAAGGATTAGATTCCATTGTATAGTCTGGGGACTACGGCGTAATGGCCTAGTATGTCCGCAATCGATGAGTCGAGTGAATTATTATGAAGATAAATACTTCACTGAGCCAAAAGGAGTTCTGACAGGTATGACCCATGACCAGCTCGATATTGGGCTTAGAGGGTCATACACATATGGTAGGGATTGTGACAAGTAAAGGCTCAAATATGAGATATCTGTCGGAGCCCCTATCTTATTAGATATCTAATAAGCCCCTGAATTATTGGATCCCATGGATGAGATCTAATAAAAGCTAATAAGAGATTATTCGGTAGAGAGCTTTTATCTAAGAGGCTTGAGTAATTAGATGGAGATTCAATACCTAATATGATAGGATCTATTAGGATTAAATTAACTAGGGCCTCTATAAATAGGAGGGAACTAAAGACCCATAAACTAGGGCTTCCTAGTTGCCACCTCTTATTCTCCTCTCTCCTTCTCCTCCTCAAATAGCAGGTGTGAAGATTTGGGTAGCGATTTGAGGAGCGTCGTCACAGCCCTACTATGTGGATCACTACTAGAGAGGAGGACACTTGAACTCCTTCATCCAATCCTATAGATCTACAAAAATTTAGAGATATACGATCTCCCTAGGTAAAACACTATCTCATTTGAATTTAAGTTTTGCGGGTTTTTGCACACCAATCTTCGCACGACCATGAATACCTTTTTGAAAAATTTGGAGATTTTTATTTTCTGTTCTTTTGCTACGCATGTGATGTCTGTTGGGAAATCTTTGGGGGTGACATCACATGTGCAACGGAAGAACAGAAAACAAAAACCTCAATTTCCCAAAAAGATGTTCGTCGTCGTACGAATATTGGTGAGCAAAAATCCGCGAAACTTAAAATTGCATATAAGATAAATTGTGTTACCTAGGGAAATCGTATATCCCTAAATCCTTGTAGATCTCTAGGAGAGGGTGAAGGAGGTCTAGCACCCTCTTCTCTAGCGGTGATCCACACAATAGGGATATGACAACGCTCCTCAAAACTCCAGGCCTGCTTTGAGGTAGAGATGGGGAGGAGAATAGGAGAGGCAAGCAAAGGATCTTGCCTATAAACCACTAAATCTCTCCTATTTATAGAGGTCCCTTGTCAACTTAACCCTAATGGATCTTCCTATATTGGGTATTGGATCTCCATCTAACTACGCAAGCCTCTTAGATTAGTGGATCTCTATCCAATAATCTATCAAGAGCTCTTATTGGATCTCATATATAGGATCCAATAATTCAGGGGCTTATTGGATATCCAATAAGATAGGGGCTCTGATGGATATCTCATATCCGAACCTCTACTCATCACAACGCCTACCATATGTGTGTGACCCTTGAGGCCCAATATCGAGCTGGTCGTGAGTCATACCTATCAGAACTCCATCTGGTATAGTGAATTATTATCTTCATAATAATTTACTCAACTCATCGACTACGGATGTACTAGGCCACTACGTCATAGCCCCTAAATGATATGAGGGAATCCAATCCATTAGATATATCTGTCCTCAGTTATCATATACCTATAGTCTCTCATTCATTTAATATACTAAAGATTGTATATGTTGAATCTCAGATTTTGATAATGAAACTAATTGATTGTGTTTAGATGTTTAACTGCATTTTGAGTGATGCAGGTCTACTCGATCAGGATTAGACAGTTGACGCAGGAGGAATTGACGTTGCGCCGGAGGAGATCACATCAAGATATTGGACGGCAAAAGGCTACGGACGTCGAGCATTGGGCCAAGGAGAGCGGAATTGCGCCAAGGATATCGGGGTTGCAAAGGTCAACCACCGATTGGGCAACAAGCCACAAGAGAGGATGATGCGCTGAAGAATCGGACGAAGTGCCAACCAATGATGTGTCAAGCAACAGAATGTCAATTCGCATTGTAATAATTGTCTAGATCGGAGTAGAGTTTTGGCTTGTGTGTGCAGGATTAACTATGATAACGACAAAGACATAAAGTGAAACAAAGTGTCAGAGTCAAGCGCGAAGGATTCATTGCGAGTTTGAGAGTTCGACGAAAGTCCGAAGGTTCGTCGGGAATGCTGCCGGAACTAGCCGAGAATGAGTAGGGAGATTGCCAAAGGGTTTTTCGAAATCTCACCGGAAGGTTCGTTGGAAGTTCGTGGAGCTTACCGAGAAAGGTTGGAGCTTGCCGAAGAAGCTCGTTGGAACTCGCCAAGATCAAATCGTGAAGTCTAGGAGCGTACCGGGAGTCCGCAAAATATTTTTCGAGAGTTTATCGGAAGACCGCCGGAAGTTCGCTAGAAGCTCGCCGAAAGAAGTCTTGACTTACAAACTTTGTAATAGCTTTGGAAATATCTTTAAATTCGTAGTTAGCATATTAATTAGGGTTAGGATTAGGTGTTAATCCTATAACCCAAGTAGGGGCCAATTGGGTCCGAGTTCGAACTGGTTTGAGCCAAGTTTGGAGCACAACCAGTGAGCTGAAATAGTGTAGGCGGTGGCACCGCCAGATTAGATGGTGGCACCGCCCAGAACCTGAGAACTGAGCGGTGGCACTGCCCAGCACCCCAGAGGTCCGGCGGTGGCACCGCCAGCCTCAGAAACCGAAGAGAATTCAAAATTTGGAGCCTAAATTTGAATCCTCTTGGGGCCTATAAATACCCCTCTATTCTTAGCTGAGATAACAACCTTTGAGAAGCAAGAGATTGGGATAAAAGTCTTAGCAAAGTTTTTAGCAAGTTTTTGTTTTCAATAGCTTGAGTGTTCACCTCCCTCTTTCTCTTTGAAAATTTGTAAGAGTGTGAACCACTTGTAAAAGGTTGTAAGAGGGATATTTGTCCTTCCCTTTCAAAGTGATTTGCTAGTGGAAGTTGGGAGCCTCATTGAAGAAGGCTTCGTAAGTGGATGTAGGTCATTTTGACCGAACCACTTTAAATTGGTGCGTTCCTTGAATGTGTAAGTTCTTACTTTTCTGAAACCATTATTTACATAGCAGCAAGCTTTCGGTTTTCATCTTCTCACTTTACTCGAGCTACTTTCTCCAAGTCATTGACGAATTGAAATCTCTACGCATTTACGAAATCATTTTTAAACTTATGAGTTTTAATTCGCTGTATTAATTCACCCCCCTCTCTTAGTGCCGCTCCGATCCTAACAATTGGTATCAAAGCCATGGTTTTCTCCTTTGGTTTAACACCCAAATAGAAATGGCTCTTTACGGCTTTCAAGAGGGTCACTCTATCATTCGTCCTCCCTTTTTCAATGGGACGGACTACACTTATTGGAAAACTCGAATGAGAGTTTTCTTACTTTCTTTGGATTTAAATTTATGGCACATAGTCGAAAATGGATTTGAAATGTCTTCTCTTCCAATGAACCATTGGAATGATTTGGAGAAGAAGATGTTTTCTCTAAATGCAAAGGCTATGAATGCCTTATATTGTGCACTTGACAAAAATGAATTTAATCGCGTTTCGATGTGTGACTTGGCTTTTGATATTTGGAGAACTCTAGAGGTCACTCATGAAGGCACTAGCCGAGTGAAATAGTCCAAAATCAATATTCTTGTGCATTCTTACGAACTTTTCTGGATGAAACCAAGTGAGTCCATCGGAGACATGTACACCCGTTTTACGGATGTCATCAATGGACTCAAAGCTCTTGGTAAAAGTTTTTCTAATTTTGAACTAGTCACTAAAATCTTAAGATCCCTTCTAAAAGGTTGGGATCCAAAAGTTACGGCCATTCAAGAGGCCAAGAACCTTAAAACATTCTCTCTCGAAGAACTTATTGGGTCTCTAATGACCTACGAAATGAATAATGTAACAAAAAGGGAACTCGAGAACAACCTTCCGAAGGACAGGAAGGATTTGGGACATAGAACATTTGAAGACCACTCGAGCATAAGCTCAAGTGATGGTGAACTCGAACTCACAAAGAAATTTAAAAAGTTAATGAAACAAAAATTTAAGAATGAAAAGAATAGAACTGCTTGCTTTGAATGTAAGAAAAAGAACAAGAATTGGGATGAATCGAGCTCCTTCGAAGACAAGGAGAAAATCATGAAAGGCGAGGTGGCAAACTACGCCTTAACCACTTTCAATGATGAGGTAATCGAAATCCCCCAAATTTATTTTGAAATTACTTGATGCTATCCATGATGTATTTTCTTTTTATTAGTTTAGAAAAATAATTTTTAATTGCTTAATGTAATGAAAATGAAAAAATTAGGAATCATGCTTATCATTCTAGTAATTTTAAAAATAATCATGAAAATTGTATGTTTATATTAAACAAAATAATTTTGATTAAAAATGCCTTATATGATATCGTGCCTAATAAATTTATTTTTTGAAACTATGCATGATAACGATGAGTTTTGGGTAATTTATAATTTATTGATTTTGATTATTTCCATGATGATCTTTTGCGATTTATAGATTATCAATTTTTACCGTGATGAAAGTTGCTTTTAAAAATGATGCACGGCTTTTGTATGCAAACTAAGCATGAAAAGATAGATTCACCAAAAAAAGAAAAATGCATGCCTACAACAAATAACAAAATGATTTTGTTTGAAAATGCCTTATGCCCAATGAAACCATCATTGATCAATATGCTTTATATTTAATAGTTTCTTTGGCTTATATGCCTTATCATGATAAATATTTTGAAAAGTTTGTATCATGCTTGATGATTGTTATACATGATGATTTATTGGTCTTGAAGTTATTCAATTTTGATTAAATGAAATCATATTTGACTTGAAGTAATGAGTTGAAATAATTTTTTTTGAATTATGTGTTGCACTTTTTTTATCTTGATGATTTTTTATCTTTCCGTTTTAAATGATGATGCATGGATTTAAAAAAAAAAGAAAGGACATGCATGTATGGAATCAATCAATAAGTTGAAACAAAAGGAGGAAAGAATTTTTTTATTAAATTTTTTTTTTCTCTATCTTATTGATTTCTACCTAAGAGACCAATAAAATTATTTATGCCATTTTGAATCTCTTAAAAGAAATGTTGAGATTTTGATGATTTGAACGATTTGAATTTGAATGTGTTTTATCCAAAATCATGATCTTGATTCCGTGATATTTACAAATTAAGATTTATTATGAATCAAGATTTTTTCATTAATCGATCTCCTAAGATTTTCTTTTGATTATTTATGAGTAGGTTTTTCAAAAAGAAATCATGCCTTTTGGTATTCATATATTCTAATCTTTCATGATATGATTTTTATGCAATTCCTTGTATTCATGAAATATTTATCGCATCACCCAATTACTTTCTTCTTGATATTCCTTATGTGGTGATATAAAATTATGCATGAAATACTCTTGATATTATTTTGATGCATACAAATGAAAAGTTATGATCATGAATGGTTGTATGAAATTTGACAAGTTAATACCATCATGATTTAAAATATTTATGATTTGAAATTATGCATGCAATTGCTTTTTATTGTGATGATATATGCATATAATGTGTATCATGAATACTTTATTATCATACATGAAAATAGCGATAAATATTTTGAAAATAAATGTTTGTATCATGTTAGATGATTTTACATTTTGTGCATGATGAGTTATAGTGATGATTGAAACAATGATTAAAATAATATGAATGATGATTTGGAATCATGCATATAATGATGAGTTTATATGTTTTAAAAATATATATGATGATTTGGTATTATATATGCAATACTTTAACGTATGATAATGATGCACACAATGATAAAATATTCATGATAAAATTATTATTTTGATATTCATGACTTGAATCTTCCTTTCCTTTTGCCAATGACAAAGGGGGAGAAAGAGTTGCTAATGTACTATCTTGAATTGATGTAAAGGGTCATCTCAAAAAGAAATTAACTAGCTTGCACAAGTCAAGAAAATGTAAAAACTTACAAATCTTTAAATTTGCTAGTTTGTATGTAGTAAAACTTGCATATCGTAAAAATTGCTAGCTTGTAGAGAAGCAAACAGTTGCTATCTTAAGAAAAGCAAAAATGCTAAACTTGCACATCTTTAATTGCTACATTGCATGATGATAAAACTTGATATTATATTTTTTTCATACAATGTATTGAACTTTTTATCTCTAAACACTTGATACTTGGAATATTTTAAAATGTGATCTTGATAAGAATGTTTCAAGTTGCTATTTATGCTATATCTTTTCAAATGAATCATGAACCTTGATATCTTATATTTCATAATATAGAAATAACAAGATTTCTTTGCCTTGTATGCCTTATGTGATGATTGTACATCAATTTGCTTTATTATGAATTATATGAATCTTGATCGTGAATTTGTTAAGAAGAATTTTAATGAACCATGAATCATATCTTTGGTATTCATGAATTGATCCTTATTGATATATTTCATGAATTCTTTGCATATTTAGCTTGTTGAATGGTTGAAATTTTTAGCCATTGAGTCCTCCCTTTCTTTTTGACTTTGATAAAGAGGGAGAAGGTTTTGCTAGCTTGTGCATTGAAAATGAAGTAAACTTCCTAGCATGCTAAGTAAAACTTGCAAGCTTGCACTTCTCAAAAAGAGAAGAAAGATCTTGCCTATCGAACGAAGCAAAAAGTGCAAAACTTAGAAAACTTACAACAAAATTGCTCTTGCCATGCTTTGTATCAAAAATAGGTTAATATCCTTAAAAGCATCGCATTAAATTTTTTAGTGTATCGCAATGTATCACATGTATCGCAAATTGAAATTTTTGAGACTATTATCATATCATGTTTAACAAATGATATCTTTCATTGATATGATAAATTATCATCTCATGATGTATCGCATAATGATATCATGATTTGCGATTGTATCATGTGACCCTTGGTGAATTTTCACATTTATATGCTTCATGAAATGATTTCTTTGCATTATTGTGTTGTATGCATCATGATTGAAATATTGATTGATGCAAAGTTGATGTAAAAGTCTAAATCATTGGTTCCTCTCCTTTTTGACATTTACAAAGGGGGAGAAAGTTATTGCTAGCTTGCACACTTGAATGAAGAATTTGCTAGCTCGATCATTGTAATGAAGAAATTTGCTATATCAAACATCATAAATATTGTTACTTGCAAAGAAAAGCAAAGTGCAATCTTGCACAAAAATTCAAGTGTTGAATTGCTATGATTGAACTTAAGAATCTTACTATGCTTTTGTGCTTATATGTTGTGATGAAAATCTAGCTTCATGTTGCAAAAAATTGCATATCTTTTAAAATAGCTAGAGCTACTTCTCCTTTTTGTTGATGACATAAGGGGAGAAGTATATTGATGACTTCATGTATTGAATTAAATATTTTATATATATTTGCATGATGGTTTAAATATTTTTCATAACATATGATGGATGTTACTTGGATTTGGGATAATCCAAGTGTTCTATCAATGACATATTGATAGGGGGAGTTTGGTTAAACTCCGGGGAGTTAAGATTAACTCCGTTAGTCATCAATTAGTTGTCATCATCAAAAAGGGGGAGATTGTTGAATCTCATATTTTGATGATGAAACTAATTGATTATGTTTAGATGCTTAACTGCATTTTGAGTGATGTAGGTATACTCGATCAGGATTAGACAATTGACGCGGAAGGAATTGACGTTACGCCGGAGGAGATCACATCAAGATATTGGACGGTAGAAGGCTTCGGACATCGAGCATCGGGCCACGGAGAGAGGAATTGCGCCAAGGATATCGGGGTTGCGGAGGTCAACCACCGATTGGGCAACAAGCCATAAGAGAGGATGATGCGCTGAAGAATCGGACGAAGTGCCAACCAATGACGTGTCGGGCAACAGAATGTCAATTCGCATTGTAATAATTATCTAGATCGGAGTAGAGTTTTGGCTTGTGTGTGCAGGATTAACTATGATAACGACGAAGACATAAAGTGAAACAAAGTGTCAGAGTCAAGCGCGAAGGATTCGTTGCGAGTTTGAGAGTTCGACGGAAGTCCGAAGGTTCGTCGGGAATGCTGTCGGAACTAGCTGAGAATGAGTAGGGAGCTTGCCGAAGGGTTTTTAGGAAGCTCACCAGAAGGTTCGTTGGAAGTTCGCGGAGCTCTCCGAGAAAGGTCGGAGCTTGCCAAAGAAGCTCGTTGGAACTCGCCAAGATCAAATCGTGAAGTCTAGGAGCTTGCCGGGAGTCCACAGAATGTTTTCTGAGAGTTTATCAGAAGACCGTCGGAAGTTCGCTGGAAGCTCGCTAGAAGAAGTCTTGACTTACGGACTTTGTAATAGCTTAGGAAATATCTTTAAATTCGTAGTTAGCACATTAATTAGGGTTAGGATTAGGTGTTAATCCTATAACCCAAGTAGGGGCCAATTGGGTCCGAGTTCGGACTGGTTTGGGCCAAGTTTGGAGCACAATCAGTGAGCTGAAATAGTGTAGGCGTGGCACCACCAGATTAGACGGTGGCACCGCCTAGAACCCAAGAACTGAGCGGTGGCACCGCTAGACTGAGCGGTGGCACCGCCCAGCACCCGAGAGGTCCGACGGTGGCACCGCCAGCCTTGGAAACCCAAGAGAATTCAAAATTTGGAGTCTAAATTTGAATCCTCTTGGGGCCTATAAATACCCCTCTAATCTCAGCTGAGATAACAACCTTTGAGAAGCAAGATATTGAGATAAAAGTCTTAGCAAAGTCTTTAGCAAGTTTTTGTTTTCAATAGCTTGAGTGTTCACCTCCCTCTTTCTCTTTGAAAATTTGTAAGAGTGTGAACCACTTGTAAAAGGTTGTAAGAGGGGTATTTGTCATTCCCCTTCAAAGTGATTTGCTAGTAGAAGTTGGGAGCCTTATTGAAGAAGGCTTCGTAAGTGGATGTAGGTCATTTTGACCGAACCACTTTAAATTGGTGCGTTCCTTGAATGTGTAAGTTCTTACTTTTCTGAAACCATTATTTACATAGCAGCAAGCTTTTGGTTTTTATCTTCTCACTTTACTCGAGCTACTTTCTCCAAGTCATTGACGAATTGAAATCTCTACGTATTTACGAAATCGTTTTTAAACTTATGAGTTTTAATCCGTTGCACTAATTCAGCCCCCCCTCTTAGTGCCGCTCCGATCCTAACAGTATACTGGGCATGGTGCTTTCAAACTCATACGGTTTCTACTCGAGTCTCGCTCTAATCGGATTCTCCTGGAGAACTCTTTCTCTCTCAATCCAAATGACCCTAGCCAGGGATTTGTCTAAGAAAAAACACATGGGATATTCCTCTAATGACACCGAGAGTGGATGATCCTCTATCGACACTCAATAGCCCTCGTAAGGTTGACTATCACTCCTAATAACCGACTGTACTAGATTTGGGATATCCAAACCTATAAATCCGATATCAAAAAGTAGAGAACTCATATAAGATATCCTTAGTGTCTCAAGTCTAAGGACTAGATAAACCACTGGGACTACGGAATCATTGTTTAAAAATAAGGCATCATCAATCATCCAACATTTCGTAAGCGGATCAATCAGTGAACTCATTCTCTAATGAGCACCTATAATGTATCTCTAATGTCCCCACAAGAGCAGCTATGAGACCAACTGCATCCATCATATGGATGGGTATACAACACACCAGTTTGTCCGGTTATCTCGATGTCCCTCTCGAGTAACCTATGACCGGGATTATTTAGGACCTGTGTTTAAAGGTGAATCAGTCTCATTATCATGATCTCATCACGATCCGATTCCCATTGCACAGATCCAAGGACATCACTATATATATATATATATATATATATGTATATATATATATGTATGTATATATATATATGTATGTATATATATATATATGTATGTATATATACATATGTATGTATATATATATGTATATGTATATATATATGTATATGTATATATGTATATATATATGTATATATGTATGTATATATATATATGTATGTATATATGTATATATGTATATATATACATACATATATATATATACATACATATATACATATATATATACATATATACATATACATATATATATATATACATACATATGTATATGTATATATGTATATATGTATATATACATATATATATACATATATACATATATACATATACATATGTATGTATATATATATATATATGTATATATATATATGTATGTATATATGTATATATATATATGTATGTATATATGTATATATATATATATGTATATATATATATATATACGCAACAAGCAATATAAAGTGATAAAAGTCAAAATATAATTAGCAAAAAGATTATGTATCAAGTCACATGTGCCATCACTCACGTGATTGGCTTGTAGGGCACATATAACTAGCAATCTCCCACTTGACCTAAAGCCAATCACCTATGTGTCTGATCCCCATCAGACCCCTATGACGCTCAAAGACAATATGAGATAATGACTTTGTCAGTGGATCTATAATGTTATCTTCGGATGGAGCTCTTTCCACTACTACATATCCTTGGGTCATGATCTCTCTAATAAGCTAGAACCTTTTCAGAACACTTTTGATGAGACCTGGGTTCCCTTATTTGAGCAATCCCCCATAGTTGTCGCAATATAAGGGAATCGACTCCTTGCTGCCTAGCACGACTCCTAGATCTGTGATGAACTTCTTCATCCATACTTCCTCCTTTTCTGCCTTTACTACAGCAATGTACTTCGCCTCTATGGTCGAGTCAACAGTAGTATCTTGCTTGGAACTCTTCTAGCACACCGCTCCTCCATCAAGGTGTACATGTACCCCAAATTCAACTTGCTATCATCGATATCGGACTGAAACTTGAGTTCGTATAGCCTTCAACCCTGAAGCTACTATCTCCATATGCTAATAAAAGATTCTTAGTCCTTCTCAAGTACTTAAGGATACACTTTACTACTTTCCAATGCTCCAAGCCTGGATCCTCCTGATACCTGCTCGTGACACTCAGAGCATGCGCTATATTAGGCTTGGTATATAGCATGACATACATGATAGACCCTATTGTTGAGGCATAGGGTATCCTATCCATGTTCGCCCTTTCTTTATTAGTCTTTGGGGATATACTCCTAGAAAGTGATATCCTATATCTCATCGGTATGAGACCTCTCTTGAAAATTTCTATGCCAAACCTTTTGACAATGGTGTCTATGTACTTGGACTAAGACAAGCCGAGTATCCTCTTGGATCTATCTCTATAGGTCTGAATTCCTAAGAAATAGGATACTTCCCCTAAGTCCTTAATGGAGAAGTGTTTAGATAACCAAGTCTTTACTATAGATAGCACTTCTACATCATTCCCAATGATCAGGATGTCATCCATATATAACACAAAGAAGGTGATAGCGCTCTCACTTACCTTCTTGTATACACAAGGCTCATCTTCGTTCTTAACGAAATCATAAGATCTGATTGCCTTATCAAATCTTATGTTCCAACTTTGGGAAGCTTACTTTAGTCCATAAATGGATCTAAGCAACCTGTACACCTTATCTGGGTGGTCCTTGGACACGAATCTCTCGGGCTGTATCATATACACCTCCTCCTTAGGTTGCTATTGAGGAATACAGTTTTTATGTTCATTTGTCAGATCTCATAATCATAGTGTGTTGTAATAGCCAATAGAATTCGGATGGATTTTAGCATTACAATGGGTGAGAAGGTTTCGTCATAGTCAATAATTTGCCTTTGACGATATCCCTTAGCCACTAGCCTTGCTTTATAGGTCTATACCTTTCCATCTACTCCGATCTTTTTCTTAAAAATTCACTTGTAACCGATGGGTACAATACCCTCGGGCGCATCAACTAGGTTCCAAACATTGTTGGAGTACATGGAATCTATCTTAGAATTCATGACTTCTTACTACTTCTCGGAGTCTATACTCATAATAGCCTCCTCGTAATCCCGAGGATCAATATCCTCAATATCCTCTCCTCTAATATGTCTCACATATCTCTTAGGAGGATGGGATACTCTGTCGGACCTACATAAAGTTGGAACTTGTGTATTAGGTACTTGAACAGACTTAGGCTATAGAGTGGTGCTTGAGCTAGGTTCTCCAACCTCGCTCAACTCTATCATGCTCCCATTGTCTTTGCTAAGAATGTGTTCCTTCTCAAGGAATATCACTCTTTTAGCTACAAAGACCTTTTGGTTCTCGAGATGATATAAATAATACCCATAAGTTTCCTTGGGGCATCCCACGAACTTACACCACTCCGTCCTCGATTTCAACTTATCGGGATTGTGTCTTTTAACGTTGGCAGGACAACCCCAAATCTTAACAACCTTAAGATCGAGCTTCTTTCCTTTCCATATCTCATATGGTATAGACACTACCGACTTAGTTGGAACTTTATTCAGAAGGTAAGCTGCAGTCGCTAGTGCATATCCCTAGAATGTGATGGGTAGGTCAACGAAACTCAACATGGACCGTCCCATGTCTAAGAGTGTATGATTCCTCCTTACAGACATACCATTGAGCTGAGGTGTATAAGGAGGTGTCTTGGGATAGAATCTCATAGTCCTTGAGTAACTAGGTAAACTCTTAAGTACTCACCTCCTCGATCTGATCGAAGAGTCTTGATACTTTTTCCAATCTGGTTCTCCACTTCATTCTTATACTTTCTGAATTTCTCAAAGGCCTCAGACTTATACTTCATTAAGTACACATATCCATACCTAGAGAAATCATCAGTAAAGATAATAAAATAGGAATAACCACCAATGACATGAGTTGACATGAGTCCACATACATCACTATGTATGAGTTCTAGTAGCTCAGTGGCTCTTTCTCTAGTTCCACTAAATGAAGAGTCGGTCAGTTTTCCATGAAGGCAAGGCTCACAAGTTGCATATGACTCATAGTTGAATGAATCTAGATATCTATCATTTAGCAACTTTTGGATCATTCTTTCATGGATATGACCTAACCTATAATGCCACAAGTATGCACTATTCACCTCATCTCATTTCCTCTAGGATACACCTACATTCATGATATGTGGAGTAGTGTCTAGCATAAACATACCATTATATAATATTCCTCTCGCCAATCTCCTCGGCTTTGCCAGATCTACAATAAATTATAAATGTGATAAGTAATATCGATATCCAATACTAATGCTCTATCACAAAAATCTGACAACTAGAGATTGATCATTAATGTACCTAAAGCTTCTCCAAGCTTTTATTTTGCCCTCTCTACAAGGTACTCTTTACAGTTCCTCTTCCAACCATCTTTGCTATAGTGGAAGCACTAGCCTTTGTCCTTTGTCGGGTCTTTCTTAGCAACCTTTGCTTTACCTGGTCTACTCTTGCCCTTGCCATGCTTAAGGAACTTTTCTGATTTCCTTTTCTTTCTGGTTTCACCAATGTAGAAAACTAGCTTCTCTTTAATAGTACTCTCTTCCTCCCTCAATATATTGAGGAGCTTTGGGAGAGTCACCTTAAGCTTATTCATATTAAAATTTATTATGAACTGTGAAAAGAAATCTGGTAGGGACTGAAGCATAATGTCCACACACAAGTTATCCTCTAGGACGATTCCTAGACCTATAAGTTTCTCTATCCACTCAATCATTTTTAGGACATGGTTTTGAACCGGAGTCCCCTTAGCCATCCTAGCGCGGAAGAGACTCTTGTATATCTCATATCGCTAAGTCATTCCCTGTTCCTTAAACAGTTTGCGGACATGTAGGAGAATGGATTTGACATCCATGTTTTCATGTTGTCTTTGTAACTCAGGAGTCATAGAGCCCAACATATAAAACTGAGCATGAGTGGAGTCATCAATGTATTTCGTGTAGCGAGTGATCTCATCCTAGCTTGCACCTTCCTCGGGCGTAGGCATTACTGTATCAAGGACGTATGTGATTTTCTCCGCCGTGAGAATAATTCTCAAGTTGCAGAGCCAATTCGTATAATTTGGACCAGTGAGGCGGTTGACATCAAGTATGCCATGTAATGGACTTGAAAGTGATATTTTCTGAAAATAAAGATGTAGTAGGAATAAATAACATACAGATTTTATAAAAATAAATAATCAGGATATGTACTTCTATCTTAATATGCTCCCACTATTTTATTGGCAAGTCACATGACACCCTCAGCATGTGAAATGGAAGTCTCCGACAGACTTCTAGTGGGGATTTGGATCAAATCAACATCTTAGTGTAATCTCGAGGGACTTGACCAATCACATTAAGCCCAAAAGGTAGGCAACTCTTGTCGATCACAACTCCTTGTGATTCTCGTCTTGTTCAGCCTCCGAATCACCATGGTCTTAAGGGACTCGACCAACCATGATACTCGGTTAAGTCAACACCATCGTTACAAGATGAGTCTGATTCAATGATATACTCTCGAGGGACTCGACCAAGCATACCATGTTCTCAGGTCACCGGTGACATCTCTATGTTGTAGGCAAGATAATGAACCACGATATAGGTGAGCTTCGAGGGACTCGACCAACTCAACATACACCGGGAATCGGTCCCTACCTATAACGATGGAAGACCATGTGGGTCAATTTAATTGCCTCAAGTTTACTGCCTTAATATTATCGAGAGAGGGGTTTCTATGATTTGGTCTCCTAATATGACATGTCACACATATATATATTTAATATATATCTACATCGCATGCAAATATATATATATATATCTAATAGGTGCATAAACAATCATACCAGATGATCATGAACCACAATCTAATGTGATCAGGCCCGAGCCAGTGGGCCTAACCACTCACATCAAGATTTATATGTGTAGCGGTGCATCTCCATGCCCTATGATCATCCATTTTGTTCTCGTTGGTTCCATCGACATCTCGATGCATCTCCATGCATCACGATCGTCCGTCTCGTGGGTCCCGCTATTATGTCCACTCTCCCACTACGCCTCCTCTTGTGATTACAACTTAATTATAGGCACGCAGGCCTAATAGTAAACGAAAAATATAATGGAGGCTCGCAAGCCCCAATATAATAATCACAAGTACACATATCACACGGTTCATGAGCATCCGTCCACACATCATACATCACATGTATAAATCATCATCATGTAGGACTATGTTAGGATCCTTTTATTTTCCTTTTATTTTCTATGCTTCCCTTTTATTTTCTGCATATTTATTAAGTCTATTTAGTTCAGCTAAAGTCGGAACTCTATAAATAAAGATGTAACTGCTTCTTTTTGGTTATCTATGAAAAATACTATTTAGTCTTTTGATAAACCCTAGGAGGCCAATCCTCTCGAAGTGATCAAGGAGGCCGATCCCCTCAAAGCAATCATCCCTTTCTCTTTCTTTTTTTATGATAAGACTTTAGGGTCTTATCATTTGGTATCAGAGTGGTGATCCTTGGCGTTCTCGCTGCGTCGTAGCTATCATTAGAAAAAAAAGGGTTAAGTTGGCGGC
This sequence comes from Musa acuminata AAA Group, assembly GCF_036884655.1. Lineage (NCBI taxonomy): Eukaryota > Viridiplantae > Streptophyta > Magnoliopsida > Zingiberales > Musaceae > Musa > Musa acuminata. The sequence continues at coordinate 32,524,043 of NC_088340.1, forward strand.
CACTGAGAAGGGTCCCCTGCTTCCCTTCTCCCCCACCGCCGCCCCTGCTCTTCGGTAGGCCACACCCTACAGCGACCCTTGCTGCCTCCTTCCCACCGTCGCCGTTGCTTCCCAACCGATCGACCACCGCCGTCGCTGCCCCCTCCGCCAACGACCTCTCCTCCTCGCTTCCCCATCTCGCTCGAGAGAGAAGGACCACTAGCGCCGTCTCCCAACCAACGGACCACCCCTTCATTGCTGATACTGTCAGCGTTGTTGCCCTGCCACCGTGCCCCCCCCGGTCGCAGCCACAGCCGCCGGTTGCCCCCCTCCTCACGGTGACTGAAATAGGGCAACTCACCGCTACTGCCCTTGTTTCCAACCGCGCCTCCTCCAGCACTCCTCTCCCCTCGAGCGCCGTCGTTGCCCAATCGACCCACCACCGTTGCTAGCCACTATGCGACGACCGCCACTCGCCTCCCAACCGCTGCTCCCCCTTGCTCTGCATCTTTTGTAACCGAAACAGAGCAAGCACAGGCAACTCACATTGCTGCCCTTGTTTCCAGCCGTGCCACAGTTGTAGGTCCCCTTGCTACTGCGAACATCGGCTGCCACCACCGTCGCTGCTATTGCCCAGCCAGTGATGACATTGCTCACCACTTAGCCGTGATCCTCGCAACCTCCCCCTTGCTTTGGTGATAGAAACAAGGCAAATCACCGATTGCCCTTGTTCCCGTAGCGCCACCGTCTATTCCTATTCTCCACTGCAACCTCAACCCCGGCCACTTCAACGTTGCCTCTCCCTTGCTCTGCCTCTGCTGCCATAGCCGTCGGTTTCCATCAGCGCAACCTCAACCTGACTATTTAGCGATCGCTCCCGTAAGTCACAATAGTTGCAGTCATCGCCTTCCAGCCCCCGACACTCTCATCTCACGCAGCGACTAAAACACAGGGTAGCACCTCTTTCTCCTTGCAACGACCGTAGCATTACCCTTGGCGTCTGTTTCCTTGGCAGCTTCGCAGTTACAATGCGGATGCCCTTGACTAGACATCAGAAATAAGAATTAGGGATTACCAACTTGTAATCATACGTAATGACTGCTAATAACTCAGTGAAAGCACAAATGGAAGTATTGGAAACCATAATTAAGAATCGGCTACAAGAAACCCTTCATGATTTCAAAAAGAGCTTGTTGGAGCACTTTAGCAGGTTTCAACAAGATGGGAGCTTAAGTTCTACATTGAACAGATTGTGGGGTATAGGAAAAGGGCCCCAGGATGGTGACACACACTACCTACATATTAGGGTAGAATTTTCATGATGGGAAGATGGGGATCCGACCAGTTGGATCTCTAGGGCAGAAAATTTTTTTCGTTTTCACAGAACCCCAGAAGAATCCAAGGCAGAAGTGGCCTCAATCCAGCTCGATGGAGATGCAATCCAATGGTACGATTGGTACGAAACTTGCCATGGAGTTCCTTCATAGGAGCAGTTCAAAAGAGGGCTTCTTGTTCGCTTTGGCCCATCCGAATATGAGAATATTGATGGCTAGCTCACCAAAATTTGTCAGACTTCTATAGTGTTAGAATATCAGAGTAGGTTTGAAAGATTATCAAACCAAGCTAGAAATTGGTTAGAACGATAACTTCTGGGATATTTATTGAAGGGCTTATTCTAGAGATCTGGTGTGAGGTTAAGGCTCATCAACCTTGCACTATGATGGCTACGATTTCATTTGCACGCCTGCATGAGGAAAAAATCATTGTGGAATATCGTCGAAACAAAGGTGCCAATAAACAAGTGATTAGCAGGCAACCTATCTCATCTGCTCCTAGTCGAAATCCTAACACTCGCAGACTGATCAGAGAAGAACTCAAAGAAAGGTCAGCGAAGGGTTTGTGCTGGCATTATGATGAAAAGTGGAGTAAGGAGTATCAATGCAAATAAGGAAGACTTTTGATGATTGAACCGATCGAGGAGGAACCGAAAGCAGAAGTGTCGGATTCCGATCATGAAGATGTGGAAACTGATGATGATGTTGAAGCCATCACACATACAGTGCATGCATTGGCTGACTACTCTAATCCACAAACTATGAAAATTAGGGAAACTCTAAAACACTAGCCTGTCACTGTTTTGATTGATACGGGTAGCACTAATAATTTTATGGATCGAAAAGTTGCAGCTCGATTAGCTTACCACATCGAATGTTGTGACAAATTTGAAGTCAAGGTCACCGATAGATGGATTTTAACCTATGATAGCAAGTGCTTAAAGATAAAACTGACTTTGCATTGCCAAGAATTACTTATGGATTTCTTTTTATTACCCTTGGAAGACTATGAAGTGGTGCTCGGAATTGAATGGCTATCAACCCTAGGTGATGTCTCTTGAAAATTTTCTAAACTAATTATGATGTTCTTTATTAATGGAAATCAGGTGGGTCTCAAAGGAAGACACAGAGGTAAGGTTACAACTATCACTAGCCATCGGATGGAGCGGGTCCTCTGGAAGACACATACCAGATTCTTATTGCAATTGCAAAACATTAAAAAGGAAATGACAGTGAACATTTCGATTGGAAATATTAAATCATTGCTGACAGAGTTTGCAGATATATTTGCAGAGCCACACGAACTTCCACCTCTTAGATGTCATGATCATCGGATCCCACTATTACTCGGGAAGGCACTAACCAATGTCCGGCCCTATAGATATCCACATTTTCAAAAGGCGGAGATAGAGAGGATTGTCGTAGAGATGCTCAAAACAGGAGTTATACGAGCTAGTGTTAGCTTATATTCCTCCCCAGTCTTACTAGTCAGAAAGAAGGATGACTCATGGCAGATGTGTGTTGACTATCGAGCACTTAACAACATTACAGTGAAAGATAAATATCCTATTCTAGTAGTGGATGAACTATTGGACGAATTGGGAGGACCTACGATCAGGATATCATCAAATCAGAGTACATGAAAGTGATGTTCAGAAAACTGCCTTCAGGACACATAATGGCCATTATGAGTTTCTAGTAATGCCTTTTGGGTTAACCAATGTGCCCTCTACCTTCCAAAGTTTAATAAATGATATATTTCGGGCTCATCTCCGTAAGTTTGTTCTGGTTTTCTTTGATGATATTTTAATATACAGTCCTTCCCTAGAAAGTCATTTATTATATTTATAAATTATCTTTAATATTCTTCGTGAGCATGGTCTTTTTATCAAGAAATCCAAGTATAGTTTTGGGCAACTTGAGGTTGAGTACCTCGGCCATATCATATCTCAAAAGGGTATTGCAGTTGAAAGAAAGATATCCAAGTATAGTTTTGGGCAACTTGAGGTTGAGTACCTCGGCCATATCATATCTCAAAAGGGTATTGCAGTTGAAAGAAAGATGCCCCCTTGATGTCACTTCTAAAGAAAGATGCATTCAGAAGGTTAGAAGAGGCAACTCAGGCATTTCATTTCTTGAAAATTGTAATGACTACTACAACCGTGCTTGCTCTACCCAATTTTAATAAGTTGTTTGTAATTGAATCTGATGCTACTGGAGCTAGAATAGGGGCTGTATTAATGCAGGAAGGTCGGCCTATCGCTTACGCTAGTAAGCCTCTTTCTCATTCCCATTTGAGTTTATCTATTTATGACAAGGAGATGCTAGCCATGATACATACAGTCACAAAATAGAGACCCTATCTAATTGGTCGGCGGTTTCAAATACACACTGATCACAAAAGCCTCAAATATTTTCTAAAGTAAAAGATTTCTTCTTTAGAGTAGTCACAAAGCTACTGGGATTCGATTATAAGATTTTTTATAAAAAGGAGAGTGAGAATTTAGTAGTAGATGCCCTCTCACGCCTTCCAGAACAAACTAAACTAGTAGCTATTTCTATTCCTATTTACGAGACTTTGGAAGTTATCAGAAGGGAATGGTCAAATAATCCTGAGATCCAAAATATCATTAAAAAATTAGAAGAAGCCCCAAGTTCTATCCCAAATTATAGTTATGACTCGGTGGACTTGCGCTATAAAGGCCGAATAGTGGTTGCCCCATATTCTTCTTGCCAGGCAATAATTCTGAAGGAGTTCCATTCATCACCAATTGTTGGTCACTCAGGATTTCTCCGCACTTATAAGCGAGTTCGATAACTTTTTTACTGGAAAGGTATGAAAATTTTCATTAAAAAATTTGTTGCAGAATGTGATATTTGCCAACATCACAAAAGTGAGACAGTGGCCACCCTAGGCTTATTACAGCCCCTCTTTATTCCTGATGCTACTTGGACCGACATATCTATGGATTTCATTGACGGACTCCTACCATCTCAAGGAAAAAGTACTACACTTGTAGTCATGGATAGGCTTACAAAGTATGCTCATTTCTATGCTTTACGACATCCTTATACTAATGCAAGTGTTGCTCGTATTTTTGTGGAAAATATAGCTAAATTGCATGGGAGTCCCCGTTTTATTATTAGTGATAGAGACAAGATTTTTACTAGCTTCTTCTGGACAGAACTTTTATGTTTACAAGGTACTCAGCTGAATATGAGCACTGCTTATCATCCACAAACAGATGGGCAAACTGAAGTGGTAAACAAGTGCCTAGAAAATTACTTCTGATGCTTTACTAGTGACAAGCCGAAGGAATGTATTAAATGGCTTCCCTGGGCGGAGTGGTGGTATAATACCTCTTACCATTCTTCTATTAAAATGACCCAATTTGAAGTAGTTTATGATCAACCACCGCCTACAATTACAAAATATATACCCAGTTCTTCTAAAGTTGATCAAGTGGACAAGGAATTGATGGATAGAAACAAGATTATTCAGCTTTTAAAGGATAACCTCACAGCCGCACAAGCAAGAATGAAACAACAAGCTAATAAAAACTAAAGTGAACGAGAATTTACTATGGATGATTGGGTTTTCCTTCGCCTTCAACCCTACAAGCAAACTTCCATAAAGGTCTGATCTTCCATGAAGCTATCTCCTCGATTTTTTGGGCCTTATAAGGTATTAGAATGCATTGGACCAGTTGCCTACCACTTGGATTTGCCTGCTAGCTCTAAAATACATCCAGTCTTTCATGTTTCATGCCTTAAGAGGAAATCGAATGAAGATGCAATAGTACAGCACCATTTGCCAAACACTTCTACTATTGGGGAAGTTTAAGCTTAATCACAAGCCATACTTGATCAACAAGTTGTAATGTGCCGCAAACATCCTGTAACTGAAGTACTGGTGCGATTGGCCAACTTACTAAAGGAAGATACCACTTGGGAGTCCTATAGTAGGCTAAAGTAGAAGTTTCTAGAATTTAAAGCTACTCAGCCTTGAGGACAAGGCTGAATTGAAGGAGGCGGAATTGTTAGGTTCCTTTTATTTTCCTTTTATTTTCTATGCTTCCCTTTTATTTTCTGTGTATTTATTAAGTCTGTTTAGTTTAGCTAAAGTCAGAACTCTATAAATAGGGATGTAACTGCTTCTTTTCATTTATTTATGAAAAATATTATTCAGTCTTTTGACAAACCCTAAGAGGTCGATTCTCTTTAAGCGATCATCCCTTTCTCTTCCTTTTTTTATGATAAGACTTTAGGGTCTTATCAGACTACTAGATAATAAAAAATAATAATTAATTAAACCTTTTAATTAATTAATATTTTATGAAATCATGGACATGCAAGAAATTTTCTAAATTTTGAGGGGTATTTTCATAATTTGGACAAAGGATAGAACTGAAATTTTTTAAATTCACAGGGGCAAAACTATCTTTTGCCCAATAAACCTAATGCCCTTCTCCCTCTTTCTCCCCTTCCCCTACTGCTTGTGGCTACAGCCACCCTACTGGCGGTGACCTGTGCGGCGGGGACGCGGGGTTGCCGCCCCTGCCCGCGGGTGACACTACTGCTGTAGGTGGCCGCCCCCTGCGGGCAGCACCCCTCTTTTAGGTGACTATTGCTGTGGGCACGCTTGTAGGCGCCGCCCGCCCTTGCGGGCAGTCCGACCGCAGGCGCTACCTACCCTTACGGGCATTTTGGCCACAGGCAGCGCCCGCAGGTTGCCATCCCGCCTGGCTACAAGCCTACTGCAAGCAAGCAGCCGGCTACTACGCCGGTGCTATGCTACCTACATGCAGTTGTCGCTGCTTGCGACTACACGCACATAGATCGAGGGTAGCAAGGGCAATAACTATTGTTGCCCTTTCTCGCTTTTGCGTCAATGATTTTGACGTTAAAACTTTCTTCGAAACATAACACACGTAGTTCAAAACAAATCTTTCGCACGAATAACCTGACTCTGATACCACTGTTGGGAAATCTTTGGGGGCAACAACATATGCACAGTAGAAGAACAGAAAAGAAAATCCCTAATTTCCCAAAAAGATTGGTGCGCAAAATTCCACGAAACTTAAAACTATGTATAAGATAAATTGTGTTATCTAGGGAGATCGTATATCCCAAAATCCTTGTAGATCTTTAGGAGAGGGTGAAGGTGGTCAAGCGCTCATCTCTTTAGCGGTGATCTATACAGTAGGGCTGTGACGACGCTCCTCAAAACTCCAGGCCTGCTCCGAGGTAGAGAGGAGGAGGAGAATAGGAGAGGTAAGCAAAGGCTCTTGCCTATGAACCATTGAATCCCTCCTATTTATAGAGGTCCCCCATTAACTTAACCCTAATGGATCCTCCCCTATTGGGTATTGGATCTCTATCTAACTACCCAAGCCTATTAGATTAGTGGATCTTTATCCAATAATCTCTCATGAGCTTTTATTGGATCTCATCTATAGGATCCAATAATTCAGGGGCTTATTGGATATCCAATAAGATAGGGCCTCCGATGAATATCTCATATCCAAACATCTACTCATCGCAATGCCTACCATATGTGTGTGACCATCTAGGCCCAATATCGAGCTGGTCGTGAGTTATACTTGTCAGAACTCAATCTGATATAGTGAATTATTATCTCCATAATAATTTACTCAACTCATCGACTGCGGACGTACTAGGCCACTACGCCGCAGCCCCTAGACGATACTGGGGAATCCAATCCATTGGACTTGTCTGTCCTCATTTACCATGTACCTATAGTCCCTTATCCATCTAATATCTCAGAGATCATATACCGGGTATGGTGCTATCAGACCCATATGATTTCTACTCGAGTCTTGCTCTAATTGGATTCTCCCGGAGAACACTTTCTCTCTCAATCCGAGTGACCCTAGCTAGGGATTTGTCTGGGCAAGAGTACATGGGATATTTCTCTTATGATAGTGAGAGTAGATGATCCTATATCGACACTCAATAGCCCTCGTAAGGTTGACTACCACTCCCAATAACTGATTGTACTAGATCTGGGACATTCAAATCTATAAATCCGGTATCAAAAAGTGGAGCACTCATACATGATATCCTTGGTGTCTCAAGTCTAAGGACCGAATACACCACTAGGACAACAGAATCTCTATCCGACAATAAGGCATCATCAACCATCTTGCATTCCGTAAGCGGATCAATCAGTGAACTCATTATTAAATGAGCACTTGTACTATATCCCTAGTGTCCCTAAATGAGCAATTATTAGACCAGTTGCATCCATCAGATGGACAGGTATACAGCAAACCCGTCTGTCTGGTTATCTTGATGTCCCTCTCTAGTAACCTATGACCGGGATTACTTAGGATATGTGTTTAAAGGTGAATCGGTCTCATTATCATGATATCATCACAATCTGATCGGTCTTATATATATATATATATATATATATATATATATATATATATATATATATATATATATATATATATATATATATATATATATATATATATATATATATATATATATATATATATATATATATATATATATATATATATATATATATATATATATATATATATATATATATATGTAACAATCAATATAAAGTGAGAAATGCCAAAATATAATAAGCAAAAAGACTGCATGTCAAGTCATATGTGCCATCACTCACATGATTGGCTTGTAGGGCACATATGACTAGTAATGTCACCCCTAGATTTTCCAACAGTGGTATCATAACCATTTTTTATGCGAAAGATTAGTTTTAAACTATGTGTGTTGTATTTTAAGAAAAATTTTATCATCAAAATTATTGACACAAAAGGCAAGATAGGGCAGCAACTGTTGCTGCCCTTGTTGTGCTCGTAGAATGGCCAAAGGCTGCTTGTAGCCTTGGCTATCTGCGGTGACCAATGGTCGGCAACCTACGGGCCACAAGTAGGCAACCACACGGGCGGCACCTACGGGTGCTACGCATTAGGATCAATATGGCACTAGGGGGGGACGGGGGGGGGGGGGGGGGGGGGGGGGGAGGAATTAGTGCAGCGATTAAAATGATGATTGTGATTCAAAATCTTTTTAAGTTGATAAAAATGTAATGGAGAAATCGTATCGAGAAGATATCGAATTGAAGTAAATGTATAATGTAGAGAGCAGCTAAGTAATGAAAGTGAGCAGTAAAGAAAGAACACATCAGATTTATAATGGTTCGGTCGTTGTGACCTATGTCCACTTCTAATTCCTCCTCCGTCGAGGTCACCATCAGCCACTAATTATCTTTCTTCAATAGGCAAAAGCTAACCACCTTTTTACAACACTTTCTCCTTTTCACGGGTTTATGAGACAACCCTTACAAGCCTCACACCTTTTTTTGAATGATTACAAAACTAAAGAAAGAAGAGGACACTTAGCACTTTTACACCCCAACACTACAAGATTTTTTTCAACTTTTGTTACCCTTTCATGCAGAAAAGAGTGGGGTATTTATAGGCCCCAATGACTTTAAAATTGGAGCCAAAAAGTGTCTTATCTCGAATTTTCAAGGTACTAGCGTAGATGAAAATGATAGGGTATCCACTTATCTCTTAGGGCATCATATACCCATTACAGATAGCATACTTTGCAACCTTATAGAAATTCTAAAGAAAAGAAGAAGTTGCTATTTTAGAGAATAATGAGACGTAAAATCAGTCGGGATCACATATTCCGAGGATTTTGGTACCATTTTTGGTAACCCAAATTTGTCTATGTTGAATCTCAAATTTTGATGATGAAATCAATCAATAAATGTTTATGTTTTAATCTACATTTTGAGTGACACAGGATGCTTTGATCAAGATGAGATAATTAAAGCAGGAAGAATCAAGTTGTGCCGGAGGAAAACATGTCAGAAGATTGGACGTTAGATCGGTAGATCGGTCGACGTATCGATAGAAGGCTTCGAGTCGTGGATTCGGGCATTGGGCTAAGAAGAGTGGATATTGCGCTAAGGATATCGAAGTTGCAGAGTCAACTGGCCAATTGGGCAATAGGCCACAAGAGAGGACGATGCACCGAAGAATCGGACGAAGCATCGAGGGACCAATGACATGTCAGACAACTTGATTAATGCTTAGTATTAATTGTCTAGATCGAAGTATATTTTTACATGTGCAGGATTAACTATGATAGTAAGGCATGAAGCAAAATGAAGTCATGGAGTCAAGGACGCGATTACGTTGAGAGTTCGAGAGTTCGTCGGAAGTCCGAACGTTTGTCGGAAGTTCTGGAGGAACCAGCCGAGAAGTCTCGGAGATTGTCAGAGAAGCTCATTGGAACTCGCCAAGAAGATCATTGTGAAGTCCAGGAGCTTGTCGGGAGTCCGCCGGAATATTACCGAGAGATCATCGGAAGATCGCCGGAAGCTCGCCGGAAAAATAGATATAGGGACTTGTTTAGCTTAGCAAATGTCTTAGGATTTCGTAGTTAGCACATAATTGGGCTTGGATTTGGGCCAACCCAATTAGGAGCCAGCTAGGCTCTTGTAAGACCTATGTTAGGCCCAATAAGAAGCCCAAACAATGCCCCAAGAAGTTTTACCGTCGTGGCATAATCTTTGAGACTGTGTCAGGCGGTGGTACTGCCAATCTGGGTGGTTGTACCACCCCTAGCAGGGTGCTAGGTGGTGGTACCGCCAGTCTAGGCGGTGGTACCACCCAGCACTGGCCCCCAAGCGATGGTACCGCCAGACCTAGGCGGTGGTACCTTCCAGGGCAGTGTTAGTCAAACTAACACTAGGTGGTGGTACCTCCCAACACAGGCGGTGGTACCGCCCGTGCCCGGGGAACCCAAGATGGAAAAGTTTTAGGCTCCAAGTTTGAATCAACTTGAAGCCTATAAATACCCCTTTCATCCCTAGTTAAAGCATACAAGCACAGAGAGATTAAAAGAGAGAAAACGCTGCTGCGATCATAAGTGTATTCCCTTCTCTAGCTTAAACTGAGATTTCTGTTTAGAGAGTAGAGTGAGTGCTTGTAAGGGTGATCTCCTAAACTCGGTAAAAGGAGAAGAGGGGTGTAAAAGGTGTTTGCCATTCACCTATTGAAGGAAGGCCTCTAGTGGACGCCGGTGACCTCATCGGAAGAGGAAGCCAAAAGTGGATGTAGGTCACATTGACCGAACCACTCTAAAAATCTGGTTTGTATTTCTTTAAACAATTTATCTTTACTACAAACCTCTTTAATTGTTTACTGCCTTCAAGCTATCTTTACGCTCTTACTTCACCTTCAAAGTTAAGCATTTCCGAGTTTGGTTTTCAATGTACAAAAAGATTTTCCGAAACCGACATTTTTATCCGCTGTATTAATTAACAACCCCCTCCCCTCCCCCCCCCCCCCCCCCCCCCCCCCCCCCCCAACGCCCCCTCGCCCCCCTCTTAGTGCCGCTCTTGATCCTAACAATTAGTATTAGAGTCATGTTTATTTCTTATTTGGATTAACACCCAAGAGAAATGGCTCATTTCGGGTTTCAAGAGGGTCACTCTCTCATTCGTCCTCCCTTTTTCAATAGGACGGACTACACTTATTAAAAAACTCGAATGAGAGTTTTCTTGCTTTCATTGAATCTCGATTCATGGCACATAATCGAATTTGGTTTTAAAAGGTCTTCTCTTCCAATGAAAGATTGGAATGATTTGGAGAAGAAGACTTTTTCTTTAAATGCTAGAGCTATGAATACTCTATTTTGAGCCTTAGATAAAACATAGTTTAATCGGGTTTCTTTATACGAAACGACCTTCGATATTTGGCATATTCTCGAAATCACACATGAAGGCACAAGTATATAAAAGATTCTAAAGTAAATTTTTTGATGCACGATTTTGAGATGTTTTGTATGGAACCAAGAGAGACTATTGGAGACATGTACACCCGTTTTACGGATGTCGTCAATAGTCTAAAAGCACTTGGTAAAAGCTTTTCTAATTTTGAACTCGTTAACAAGATTTTGTGCTCACTTTCTAAAACTTGAGATTTAAAAGTAATCACTATTCAAGAATCAAAAAATTTAAATACTTTTTTGATCGAAGAACTAATAGGGTCTTTGATGACCTATGAAATGACGTGCAATGCACGTGAAGGACTCAAGAACCACTTTCCAAAAAACAAGAAGGATTTTGAACTTAGAACATTTAAAGACCACTCGAGCATAAGCTCAAGTAATGGTGAACTTGAACTCACTAAGAAATTTAAAAAGTTCATAAAACAAAAATTAAAGAAAAAAAGAATGCAACTATTTGCTTTGAATGCAAGAAGAAAAATAAAAATTGGAATGAATCGAGCTTCTTCGAAGACGAGGAGAAAATCAAGAAAGGCGAGGTGGCAAACTACGCCTTAATGACTTTCGACGATGAGGTAATCGAAACCCCATTAATTTACTTCGAAATTACATGATGCTTTTCATGATGCATTTATTTTTTTTTTTTAGAATAATTATTTTTCTTGAAAATTACATGTTTAAAAATGGAAATGCAAAAATTATGATCATGCTAGTAATTTTAAAAATGATAATGAAAATTACATGTTTTATAATGAAATAAATTGTTAGATTTAAATCTAATAATGATCATATGTATATTTTTTCAAGAATAAATAATGTGTATCTTGATGATTTCCGAATTTTAGTGAAACCTTGCTTGATGAAAATATTAAGAAGTTTGATGTCATGCTTAATGATGATGCATGGCATTTGTATTGAAAACTAAGCATGAAAAGTTGATTCACCTAAAAAGAAAAATGCTTTATGAAATCAATTTCGATGATGCATAATGATGTAATTATGTAATGAAAATATTAAATATTTTGAAACCATGTTTTGATGTCATGCATAATGATTATGCTTAATAAATTTCAAAATTATGCATGATGATTTTCAAGTAATTTATGGTTTATTGATCTTGATGGTTTTTATAATGAAATTTATTTTTCGATCCTAAACTATTGATGATATATATTTTTTGGCATAAAAAGGGCAAAAGCATGCTTGTATGAAACAAACTAAAAAGAGGAAAGCTTTCTCTTAGAAAAATTTCTCTACTTTATCGATTTTTCCAAAAAGGAGATTAATTAATCTATTTGTATCACTTTTGTGAATCTCTTAAAAATGATTTTGAAAATGATTTTGATGATTTAAATTTGAATAAATTTTTATCCAAATCATGATCTTGATTCCGTGATATTTACAAATTAAGATTTATTATGAATCAAGATTTTTCATTAATTGATCTCCTAAGATTTTCTTTTGATTATTTATGAGGATGTTTTTCAAAAAGAAATCATGCCTTTTGGTATTCACATGTACTAATCTTTCATGATATCATTTTTATGCAATTCATGAAATGTTTATCTCATCACCCAATTATTTTCTTTTTAATATTCTTCATGTGATGATATGAATGCATGCAATGATAAAATATTCATGATGAAAAATTATTTTAATATTCACATCTTGATTTTTTTTCATCTTTGTTACCTCACCTTTGTCATAATTTGAAAATTGATGTAAAGGGTCTTTCCTTCTTTTTGACAATGATAAAGAGGGAGTAAAACTTGCTAGAAACCAAATTTGCTAGCTTGCACAATTCGAAAAGAGGCAAATTTGCTAGCTTGCTAATCTCAAAAAGGAAGCAAGAAGTGCTATCTTGCAAATCTCAAGAGAAGCAATGTTTGTCAAGTTACACATTTCAAAAAGAGACAAAATAGTCTGCACATCTCAAAAGATGTAAAATTTTGCTAAATTTTTTTATGTGTAAAATTTGATAGCTTGTATACTATAAATTTATATACCAAAAGTGCTATCTTGCCTATCTCAAGATGCAAAACATGCTAACTTGCACTTTGCAACCGAAACAAAATTGCTAGCTCAAACATTGCAAAGGAAGCAAAAATTTGCTAGCTTGCAACTTGCATATTTCAAGAAACAAGAGTTGCTTTCTTGAACATCTCTAATTTGCTAGCTAGCATGATGTAGAACTTGCTATATTGAACATTATAAAGAAATGCTATCTTGCACATCGCAAAGAAAAGCAAATATGCCAATTTGTACATCTTTAAATTTGCTAACTTGTATGATGTAAAACTTGCATATCCAAAACTTGATAGCTTGAATATTCTAAGCATGATGTAACACTTGCTAAATTTTCTAACTATAAATTGCATGATGATAAAACTGGAGATTATGTTAATTATGCAATGTATTGAACTTACATTCCAAACACATGAATAGTTGGACTTCTCCTTTTTGTTGATGATAAAGGGGGAGAAGTATGTTAATGTCATGCATGATTTGATCATGACATGTTGCTTGGATTTTTGACTCCAAGAGTTTCTATCAATATGGCATATTGATAGGGGGAGTTTGTTTAAACTCCGGGAGTTAAGGTTAACTCCATCGTTGATTGGTTGTCATCATAAAAAAGGGGGAGATTGTTGAATCTTGAATTTTGATGATGAAACTAATCGATAAATGTTTATGTTTTAATCTGTGTTTTGAGTGACGTAGGATGCTTCGATCAATATGAGACAATTAAAGCGGGAAGAATCAAGTTGTGCCGGAGGAAAATATGTCAGAAGATTGGACGTCAGATCGGTGGATCAGTCGACGTATCGATAGAACGCTTCGGGTCATGGATTCAGGCATCGAGCCAAGAAGAGAGGATATTGTGCCAAGGATATCAGAGTTACAGAGTCAATTGACCAATTGGGCAATAGGCCGCAAGAGAGGACGATGTGCCAAAGAATCGGACGAAGCGTCGAGGGACCAATGACATGCTGGACAACTTGATTAATGCTTAGGATTAATTGTCTAGATCGAAGCATGTTTTTATATGTGCAGAATTAACTACGATAGCAAGGCATAAAGAAAAATAAAGTCCCGGAGTCAAGGACGCGATTACGTTGGGAGTTCAAGAGTTCGTCGGAAGTCCGAACGTTCGTCGGAAGTTCTGGAGGAACCAGCCGAGAAGTCTCAGAGCTTCCCAGAGAAGCTCGTTAGAACTCGCCAAGAAGATCGTCGTGAAGTCCAGGAGCTTGTCGGGAGTCCGTCGGAACATTGCCGAGAGATCATCGAAAGATTACCAGAAGCTCACTAGAAAAATAGACATAGGGACTTGTTTAGCTTAGCAAATGTCTTAGGATTTCGTAGTTAGCATGTAATTAAGCTTGGATTTGGGCCAATCCAATTAGAGGCCAGCTAGGCCCATGTAAGAACTGTGTTGGGCCCAATAAGAAGCTCAAATAGTGCCCCAAGAAGTCTTACCGTCATGACATAGTCTTCGAGACCATGTCAGGCAGTGGTACCGCTAGTTTAGGTGATTGTACCGCCCCTGACAGGGTGCCAGGTGGTGGTACCACCAGTCTGGGTGGTGGTACCACCCAAGGCAGTGTTAGTTAGACTAACACTAGGCGGTGGTGCCACCCATTATAGGCGGTGGTACCGCCCGTGCCCGGGGAACCCGAGATGGGAACTCGATTGGGCAATAGGCCGCAAGAGAGGATGATGCGTCGAAGAATCGGACGGAGCGTCGAGGGACCAATGACATGCCGGACAACTTGATTAATGCTTAGTATTAATTGTCTAGATTGAAGTGTGTTTTTACATGTATAGGATTAACTACGATAGCAAGGCATAAATCAAAATAAAGTCCCGGAGTCAAGGATGCGACTTCATTAGGAGTTCGAGAGTTCATCGGAAGTTCGAACGTTCGTTAGAAGTTCTGTCGGAACTAGCCAAGAAGTCTCAGAGCTTGTTAGAGAAGCTTGTTAAAACTCACCAAGACGATCGTCGTGAAGTCCAGGAGCTTGCCGGGAGTCCGCCGGAACATTGTCGAGTGATCATCGGAGGTTCACCGGAAGATCGCTGGAAGAATAGACATAGGGACTTGTTTAGCTTAGCAAATGTCTTAGGATTTCATAGTTAGCACGTAATTGGGCTTGGATTTGGGCCAAACCAATTAGGGGCCAGCTAGGCCCACGTAAGAGAACTGTGTTGGGCCCAATAAAAGGCCGAAACAGTGCCCCAAGAAGTCTCACCATCATGGTATAGTCTTCGAGACTATGTTAGGCGGTGGTACCACTAATCTGGGTGATTGTACCGCACCTGGCAGGGTGCCAAGCAGTGATACCACTAGTCTAGGTAGTGGTACCGCCCAGCACTACCCCCCAAGTAGTGGTATCGCCAGACCTGGGTAGTGGTACCGCCTAGGGCAATGTTAGCCAGACTAACACTGGGCGGTGGTACCGCCCGTGCCCGGGGAACCCGGGATGGAAAAGTTTTAGGATCCAAGTTTAAATCAACTTGAAGCCTATAAATACCCCTCTCATCCCTGGTTAAAGCACATAAGCACAGAGAGATTAAAAGAGAGAAAACGCTGTTGCGATCATAAGTGTATTCCCTCCTCTAGCTTAAACTAAGATTTTTGTTTAGAGAGGAGAGTGAGTGCTTGTAAGGGTTGTCTCCTAAACCTGATAAAAGGAGAAGAGGGGTGTAAAAGGTGATTGACCTTCGCTTATTGAAGGAAGGCCTCTAGTGGACGTCGGTGACCTCATCGGAGGAGGAAGCCAAAAGTGGATGTAGGTCAAGATTGACCGAACTACTCTAAAACTGCTGTATTCTTTGGTTTGCATTTTATTCTTGCCATTTACATACTGCAAATTACTTGACTTAGTCCATATGCTTCCAAGTTATTAAGCTTCCGAAATCGATTTTCGTCGGAAACAGTTTTATCGTACGAAAGTTTTTAAACCGATGTTATTTTACCGCTGCACTAATTCACCCCCCCTCTTAGTGCTGACCCCGATCCTAACATATGATGCTTCTATATAGTGGCTTAATTACTAGATTAATCCATGTGTATGACATAGTCATTCCACTAGATGAAGAAACATTGAAAATAGATAGATTTAATGTCATAAATAGAAACATGTTAAGAAGATTAAGATATATAGCAAGAAATGAGGTTTAAACTAGATTACCTAGAAGGACTGATCCTCCCCCCACCTGAACCAGAACCAGAAATACCTATATATAAGGAAAGATCTCCTCCTACTAGTCCTTTTGAGGCAATACCTCCAACTAAGCCAGCACCCTCCTCATCTACCGACACCATAGTAAATCGATTGGATTGAATAGAACTATGTCAAAATCAAATCTTAACTAAGTTGTAGCAAATTCATCAATAGCTTAATACTCTATTCTAACATTTTGATTTACCACCACTTAAATATCTTATGTATATCTTTTTTGTTGATGATAAAGGAGGAGAAGTCGACGGATTCTTCCATGTACTCTTTAATGCAATTCTTCTATATACTCTTTAATGTAATTCTTCCATGTACAAGTACTTTTTAATGCTACCATATATTGATGTTTGCTTTATTATCATGCATGTGTTGGGAAATCTTGGGGGCGACATCACATGTGCAGTAGAAGAACAAGAAAACAAAATCCCCAATTTCCCAAAAAGATATTCGTCGTCATGCGAAGATTGGTGCGTAAAAAATCCGTGAAACAAACTGTGTATAGAATAGATTGTGTTACCTTGGGAGATCGTACATCCCTATTTCCTTGCAGATCTCTAGGAGAGGGTGAAGGAGGTCAAGCATCCTCCTCTCTAACGGTGATCCACACAACAGGGCTACGACAACGCTCCTAAAAAACCTAGGCCTGCTCCGAGGTGGAGTGGGGGAGGAGAATAGGAGAGGCAAGCGAAGGCTCTAGCATATGAACTACCGAATCCCTCCTATTTATAAAGGTCCCCTAACAAACCCTAATGGATCCTCCCCTAGTGGGTATTGGATTTGCATCCAATTGCTCAAGCCTTTTAATTAGTGGATCTCTATCCAATAATCTCTTATGGGCTCTTATTGGATCTCGTCCATGGGATCCAATAATTTAGGGGCTTATTGGATATCCAATAAGATAGGGGCTTCGATGGATATCTCATATCCGAACCTTTACTCATCACAATGCCTACCATATGTGTATGACTCTCTAGTGTTAGGATCGGAGTGGCACTAAGAGGGGAAGGGGGGGGGGGGGTGGTGAATTAGTGCAGCAGATTAAAACTTGTAAATTTGAAAACGATTTTGTAAATGCATAAAGATTTCAATTCGTCAATGATTTGGAGAAATTAGCTCGAGTAAAGTAAGAAGATGAAAACCGAAAGTTTGCTGCTATGTAAATAACAGTTTCAGAAAAGTAAATACTCACACATTCAAGGAACACACCAATTTAAAATGGTTCGGACAAAATGACCTACATCCACTTGTGAAGCCTTCTTCAATGAGGCTCCCAACTTCTACTAGCAAATCACTTTGAAGGGGAAGGATAAATACCCCTCTTACAACCTTTTACAAGTGGTTCACACTCTTACACATTTTTAAAGAGAAAGAGGGAGGTGAACACTCAAGCTATTGAAAACAAGACTTGCTAAAGACTTTGCTAAGGCTTTATCTCAATCTCTAACTTCTTAAGGTTGTATTCTCTACTGAGAATTGAGGGGTATTTATAGGCCCCAAGAAGATTCAAATTTGAGCTCCAAATTTGAATTACTTTTGGGTTCTCGGTGCTGGCGGTGCCACCGCCTATCAGTGTCTGACACTAATAGTGTACCAGCGGTGCCATCGTCGGACCTCTCGGGTGTTGGGCGGTGCCATCGCCCAATCCAGTAGTTTGCTAGTGGTGCCACCATCAGAACTCTCAGGTTCTGGGCGGTGCCACCGCCTAGACTATTTTAGCTCACTGGTTGGGCTCTAAACTTGGCCCAAATTAGTCCAAACTTGGGCCCAATTGGCCCCTAACCGTGTTATAGGATTAACCCTTAATTCTAACCCTAATTGTATGCAAACTATGAAATTAAGACATAGTCCTAAACAAGTTTTTAACCGGCAACATCGAGTTTCCTACTAGCGAGCTTTTCGGCGAACTTCCGTTACACCCTCGGATTTCTACCGACGGACTCCCAGTAGGCTCCCGGTCTTGTGGTGAGTTCAGTGAGTCTTTGGCAAGTAGCTGTACCTTCTCGGTGATCTTTGTGAACCTCCGACGATCTCTCCAGCGGACTTCCGAAAACTTCGGCAAGTCCCTAATTTCTTCTCGGTTGGTTCCGGCAGCACCTCCGACGAATCTTCGGACTCTCGGCTGTCACGCCCCCCCCCCCCGAAATTTAATTCTCATTCAGGAGGTGTGAATCTAACTCAAGATTGATAATATTATAATTCAACAAACAATCCAGGATCCAATCACACATTTGAGGTCACTAAGAAAAACATTCAAGTCATTCATCTCTACAATCCACAATTCACAAAACCTGTGCAGTTTATAATCATACATCATGTCACTATAAGATTCTTAAAATCCAAAAGCAACTTAACTAAACCATAACTATATCATAAATCCATAAGCGCGGTAATTAACACAATCACAAAACCAACATGTACTACATGTTTATATCAGTACACAGTTTAGATTTAACATTTCCAAAATCCTAACGTAAGAGGTACTTTTCAAATATTTACAAGATACATCAATCTAGATTTGTCATTGATATTTTATTACACCCAAAAAAGAACTTATACAACATCAACCTATCAAGTACAAAATATTTGCCCCAAAATCTTCTAGTCTTCCACTGCCTCAACCCAATTTACACATTTTAGTGAGCGATAAGCTATCCTGAAAAATTTATATAGCAACGGGGTGAGCATATAAAGCTCAGCAAATGACTAACATATCCATAGCAAAGAGAACAGTTTTCAAACAAATGAGGTATCAAAATACAAAGCAGAGATACAAGATGAAACAGTAGCATGTTTTGTTTGAATGTAGAATTACAATATCATATCGTTCGAAGCACGTTTTATTCATATAATCGAGGAAAGGTAATTGGAGCATATCATTGGCATAAGGAGCATATCGATGACATATGATAATTTCAAGGCATAACAAAGACGTAAGGAGCATTTTGGATACCATGAATGCAGAATTACGATGTCATTTCGTTCGAAGCACGTTTTGTTTATACAATCGAGGAAAGATAATTAGAGCATATCATTGGCATAAGGAGCATACGATGACATATGGTAGCTTTCAAGGTATAACAAAGTCTTATAACATTTCAAAAATATATCAAAGAACAAAACATGAATAGAAGCTCAAATGTCACATAACGATGCATTCATTTCATTCTTATCCAAAGCATGCATAGAAACATAGCCAAAGCTTTGGATATCATATCAAACACATAGAAGGTGAAGTGGGATCATAACATAATATGGTCCATCCATTTCTGAATGATCAACAAACATAAGTCTCCCACGTCTGGGAGCTCCATCCACCCACGTCTGAGTGAAGTCATAGGGGGCCGGCAGAGCATCGCGGGCTCTAAGCATAACTCCCTTTACCATTTCTGGCAAAGGTTCACATTTATCCCACAAACACCAGAGTACAAAGGGATAGTATGAATAATGAAATTAGCATATATTGGAAGCACATGCGGAACAACGAAATGTACATATGCCTTTCGAGTCAATACGATACAAACATAATCTTTCACAAATGTATTTAGATTTGAAAGGAAACAAAAGCAAGGGCATACAAGGATTTCAAGAAATCACATATAGCTCAATTGAAATAAGAAAGTTAGATAAATTCAATGTCCAAAGAAATGAAATTGGAAGAGGCACATATCGAAAGCAAAATGCGGAACAATGGGATGCATGTGCCGAATCATTACGATGCAAACATGAACTTTAAATGATAGCTGCGGATATATAAATAAATAAAGGACGAAAGTATACAGGAATTTAAGGTAATAATGTAAAGCTTAACTGAAGTAAGAGTTTTTGCCAAAATCGATTTCCAAAGGGAAGTAACAAGGAAAGCCAAAATCAACCAAAGCTCGATTCTGGTAGAATTTGATAGGAACATTGTATGAACTATTTGGATAACCAATTATGCTCCAATTTATACGAAATAGGTGTCATTAGAAAGCTTTGTCAATCTAGTTTTAGGCAAATCAAGTTTTACAAGATTTGGAATTTACAACAGGGAGTTACAGATAATTTCGTAGCGAAAGGTCTGAAAATATTAGCTCTGTTTTACGAAATCCATAGGGTCGATGAAAGCAGATGTTTCAGTTAGCAATTCTAATCCAAAAATTCCAAATCAGCTATATACAGAAAGCATTTTGAGTCTATCTTCGAATAAATCATACTTTGTATGAATCTAAGTTCATAGCAGAAAGTTATAAGTAGTTAAGCAACAAGAGGTTAGAAATTTCAGTCCCTATTTTGCAGAATCTGTAGGGTTAATTTAGACAGAAGTCTTAGTAGGCATTTAAACTCCAAATCATTCGATCTTTATATTAAAATAAAGATTTTCTTGTCTACTTTCAAATAGAACAGGATTTGTCTAAATCAGAGTTTATTACAAAATGTTATGACCGAAATATTGCATAGAGGTCAGATTACCGAAAAATTACAGATTCATAGCTTTATATCAAGACGAAAGAAGGTCTGGTTCTCAGTTGAAATCTTTCAAATTTTGCAGAATAAAAATGGAAACAGAGATTAAGATTACTGTAGGATGGGGTTAGAACACTTGCCTTAAAATTATTTGAATCCCAAAGGTGAGAAAATTGGTGAAAAACCTCAAGCTCTTCTTCTTCTTCTTCTTCCCTTCTCTTCTCAAACTCACGTTGGCTGCAACTCTTCAGGTTTGTTTTCTTTAACCTTTCATCTAATTATTTAGGTTTTGGCTAATGCAAAAGTTGCAAGGTGTCATGCATGCATGAAAGGGGCTAGGTGTCATCTTTAGAGCAAAGATAAGTGGCACTCTTAGGTTAGCTAGTGACACATGTCCACTATATATATATATATATATATATATATATATATATATATATATATATATATATATATATATATATATATATATATATATAAACTTAAATCTGAATCTTTCATAAATTATATCAAACTTCTAATATTTACTCTTAGGTCCCTAGTCATAAACTTTTAATATAATATCATTTAATATAAAATAATTATTAAACAATCCTTATTTTTACAAACAAACTTTTTACTAAATTTTCAAAAATGGGGGATGTTACATTGGCGGACTCTTGAACACCTAAGGAATGGAGAAGTTGTGATTTCTTAGAGTGGAGAAGTTATGATTATATCCATTGGATTCACAAAAACTTTAGAAGTCACAGTTTTGAAATTCGCCACCGTGATCACTCCGAATTGATGAAATCATGAAGCCTTTTTCATTTTGAGTAAGTTTACAAAATTTAGAGAAACATTTGAAACAATCATTTTTGTGCACCAAGAAATAGGTCTAAGTGTATCTACTATAGTCATCTACAATTATGAAGACATATTTGCTTCCTCCTAGACTCTCTGTGTCAATTGGTCCAAATAAATCTAAATGAATCAATTGCAATGGTCTAGTGGTGCTAATTTGATTTTTTGGTTTGAAACTAGTTTTTATTTGTTTTCCTAGTTGACAAGCATCACATACTTTGTCCTTAACAAACTTTATATTGGGAATCCCTCGTACTAACTCTCTAGATAAAATCTTAGATATTAGTTTCATACTTGCATGGCCTAATCTCCTATGCCAAAGCCAAGCATCATCATTTAAAACGGAAAAGCACATTTCATTATTAAGTTCATCAAGGTTGATGGTGTAGACACTATTTTGTTTTAAGGCAATCATTGATATGTTATTGTTTGGTTTTTTAATGATGCACACATTAGATTCAAATCTAACGATGTAACCTTTATCGCATAATTGACTAATGCTTAAGAGATTATGTTTCAATCCATCAACTAGCAACATATCATTAATTGAAAAACTTGATTTGTTACCTATGGTTCCATTGCCAATGATTTTACTTTTGTTTTGTCTCCGAAGGTGACATACCCTTCTTCTTTGCTAGTGAGCATAGAGAAATGAGATGGATCTCCAGTCATGTGCTTGGTAGGATTTTGGTGAGATCCTCTCACAAAACCAATTCTACTTCTATTTGTGACGTGACCCTTGTTTGCAAGGATCATGTCCAAGCCTTTGCTACTGACCTTAAACTTGTTTAAGGTCTCTTTAAATAGTAAATTCTCATCTTTTATTGCTTCTAAGTGTTCACACTTAGTACATGGAGGAGTTTGAAGATTATCAAGCTTATTTTGTAGTAAGGCATGCTCTTTCTTTAATAGATTGAACTTCTTACTTATAGTTCTACACTCATCAAATAATTCGTAAAAAGCAATAAAAAGTTCATCGAAAGATAAATCTTCATTAATTAAATCACATACCTCTCCTCCTAAAGCCATTAGCGCGAAGTTTGCCTCCTCTTTGTTGCTAGCTTCTTTATTCTTAGAATCACTTGAGTCGTCCCAGGTCACTTTTAAAGCTTTCTTCTTCTTCGGTTGCTTCTTCTTGGCTTAGGGGCATTCATTTTTGAAGTGCCCCGGCTTCTTGCATTCGTAGCATATTACTTAGCCCATTTTTATGTTCAAGTCTATTTTTGGTGTCATTTTTAAATTTATTCTTTCTTATAAATTTTTTAAATTTTTGAGTTAAAAGTGCAATGTCATTGTCACTGTCCTCATCACTTGATGTTCCTTTCAAGTGGTCTTTTTATGTTTTAAGTGTCATATTATTCCTATTCTTTGGAAGGGGGTTCTCGAGCTCTTCATGAGCATGACACGTCATTTCGTAAGGAAATGTTTTAAGGTCCTTGGCATCTTGAATGGCTGTAATTTTTAGATCCCAATTCTTTGGAAGGGATCTTAAAATTTTAGTTACTAGTTCAAAGTTAGAAAAACCTTTACCAAGAGTTTTGAGTCTATTGATGACATCCGTGAAACGGGTGTACATGTCTCCGATGGACTCACTTAGTTTCATCCGAAAAAGTTTGTAAGAATGCACAAGAATGTTGATTTTGGACTCTTTCACTTGGCTAGTGCCTTCATGAGTGACCTCAAGAGTTCTCCAAATATCAAAAGCCGAATCACAAATCAAAACGCGATTAAATTCATTTTTGTCTAGTGCACAAAACAAGGCATTCATAGCCTTTGCGTTTAAAGCAAAAACCTTATTCTCCGATTCATCCCATTTGCTCATCAGAAGAGAAGATTTTTAAAATCCATTTTCGACAATATTCCAAAGCTCAAAATCCATGGAAATAAGAAAAATCCTCATACGAGTCTTCCAATATATGTAATCCGACCCATTAAACATAGGCGGACGTGTAATAGAGTGACCCTCTTACATGCCGGAGTAAGCCATCTCTCTTGGGTATTAAACCAAATATAAGAGTGAGCCTCGCTCTGATACCAATTGTTAGGATCGGAGCGGCACTAAGAGGGGGGGGGGTGTGAATTAGTACAGCGGATTAAAACTTATAAATTTGAAAATGATTTCGTAAATGTGTAGAGATTTCAATTCGTTAATGACTTGGAGAAATAACTTGAGTAAAGTGAGAAGATGAAAACCGAAAGCTTGCTGCTATGTAAATAACGGTTTTAGAAAAGTAAATACTCATACATTCAAGGAACACACCAATTTAAAGTGGTTCGGTCAAAATGACCTACATCCACTTGCAAAGCCTTCTTCAATGAGGCTCCCAACTTCCACTAGCAAATCACTTTAAAGGGGAAGGATAAATACCCCTCTTACAACATTTTACAAGTGGTTCACACTCTTACACATTTTTAAAGAGAAAAAAGGAGGTGAACACTCAAGCTATTGAAAACAAGACTTGCTAAAGACTTTGCTAAGGCTTTATCTCAATCTCTAACTTCTCAAAGATTGTATTCTTTGTTGAGAATTGAGGGATATTTATAAGCCCCAAGAGGATTCAAATTTGGGCTCCAAATTTGAATTACTTTTGGGTTCCCGGTGCTGGCGGTGCCACTGCCTATCAGTGGCGGTGCCACCGCCTGTCAGTGTCTGACACTGATAGTGTACCGGTGGTGCCACCGCCGAACCTCTCGGGTGCTGGGCGGTGCCACTGCCCAATCCAACAGTTTGCTAGCGGTGCCACCACCGGAACTCTCGGGTTCTGGGCGGTGCCACCGCCTAGACTATTTTAGCTCACTGGTTGGGCTCCAAACTTGGCCCAAACCAATCCGAACTTAGGCCCAATTGGCCCCTAACCAGGTTATAGGATTAACTCTTAATCCTAATCCTAATTACATACAAACTACAAAATTAAGACATAGTCCTAAGCAAGTTTTTAACCGGTAACATCGAGTTTCCTTCCGGCGAGCTTTTCGGCAAACTTCTGACGGACTTCCGATAAACCCTCGGATTTCTTCCGGCAAACTCCCAACAGGCTCCCAGTCTTGTGGTGAGTTCAGCGAGTCTTTGGCAAGTAGCCGAACCTTCTTGGTGATCTCCGTGAACCTTCGACGATATCTCTAGTGGACTTCCGAAAACTTCGGCAAGGCCCCGATTTCTTCTCGGTTGGTTCCGACAGCACTTCCAACGAATCTTCAAACTCTTGGCGGACTCTCAAACACCTATCAAACTTGACTCCGGTAGACTTGCTTTATGTCTTCAAGCTATCGTAGTTAATCTTGCATACTTAACTCAATAATATGGATTAGATCAATTAACCCATCAATTGATTTCATTATCAAAATCCGAGATTCAACATCTATGCCCAATATCGAGCTGGCCGTGAGTCATACTTATCAGAACTCCTTCTGACTCAGTAAATTATTATCTCTATAATAATTCACTCGACTCATCGACTACGGATGTACTAGGCCATTACGCCGTAGTCCCGAGATGATACAGGGGAATCCAATCCATTGGACATGTCTGTCCTCAGTTACCATGTACTTATAGTCTCTCATCCATCTAATATCTCAGAGACCGTATATCGAGCATGGTGCTGTCAGACCCATATGGTTTCTTCTTGAGTCTCGCTCTAATCGGATTCTCCCTGAGAACTCTTTCTCTCTCAATCCGAATGACCCTAGCCATGGATTTGTCTGAGCAAGAACACATGAAAAATTTCTCTCATGATCCCGAGAGTAGATGATCCTCTATCGACACTCAATAGCTCTCGTAAGGTCGACTGCCACTCCCAATGACTAGTTGTACTAGATCTGGGACATCCATGCTAGTCATAAGTGCCCAGCAAGCCAATCACGTGAGTGATGGCACGTGTGACTTGATACAGAATCTTTTTGCTTATTATATTTTGGCGTATATCACTTTATAACTATTGCATAAATGCATATATATTGTGATGTCCTTGGATTTGTGCAATGGGAATCGGATCGTGATGAGATCACGATAATGAGATCGATTCACCTTTAAACACATATCCTAAATAATCCCGGTCATAGGTTACTCGAGAGGGACATCGTGATAACCGGATAGACTGGTGTGCTGTATACCCGTCCATATGATGGATGCAGCTGGTCTCATAGCTGCTCGTGTAGGGACACTAGGGATACAGTACAGGTGCTCATTGGAGAATGAGTTCACTGATTGATCCGCTTACGGAATGCTGGATGGTTGATGATGCCTTATTGTCAGACAACGATTCCGTAGTCCTAGTGGTGTATCTGGTTCTTAGACTTGAGACACCAAGGATGTCCTGTATGAGTGCTCCACTCTTTGATACCAGACTTATAGGTTTGGCTGTTCCCAGATCTAGTACAGCTGGTCATTGGGAGTGGTAGTCGACCTTACGAGGGCTATTGAGTGTCGATAGAGGATCATCCACTCTCGGTATCATGAGAGGAATATCCCATGTGTTCTTGCTCAGACAAATCCCTGGCCAGGGTCATTCGGGTTGAGAGAGAAAGAGTTCTCCGGGAGAATCCGATTAGAGCGAGACTCGAGTAGAAACCGTATGGGTCTGACAGCACCATGCTCGATATACGGTCTCTGGGATATTAGATGGATGAGGGACTATAGGTACATGGTAACTGAGGACAGACAGGTCCAATGGATTGGATTCCCCTGTATCGTCTGGGGACTACGGCGTAGTGGCCTAGTACTTCCGTAGTCGATGAGTCGAGTGAATTATTACAGAGATAATAATTCACTGAGTTAGAAGGAGTTCTGACAGGTATGACTCACGGCCAGCTCGATATTGGGCCTAGAGGGTCACACACATATGGTAGGCATTGCGATGAGTAGAGGTTCGGATATGAGATATCCGACGGAGCCCTTGTCTTATTGGATGCAGATCCAATACCCACTAGGGAAAGGACCCATTAGGGTTTTGACACGGGATCTCTATAAATAGGAGGGATTCACAGCCTCATAGGCTAGAGTCTTTGCTTGCCCTTCCTATTCTCCTCTCCCTCTCCACCTCAGAGTAGGCCTGGAGTTTTGAGGAGCGTCGTCGCAACCCTGCTGTGTGGATCACCGCTAGAGAGGAGGACGCTTGACCTCCTTCACCCTCTCCTAAGGATCTGCAAGGAAACAGGGATATACGATCTCCCTAGGTAACACAATCTCTATACGCAGTTTTGTGTTTTTGCGGATTTTGCGCACCAATCTTCGCACGACGATGAACATCTTTTTGGGAATCGGGGATTTTTTGTTTTCTTGTTCTTCCGCTGCGCATATGATGTCGCCCCCCCTATGATTTCCCAACAGTGGTATCAGAGCCAGGTTGTTCGTGCGAATGATTGGTTTTTGAACTGCGTGTGTTGTGTTTAGGAAGAATATTGACGTCAAAATCGTTGACGCAAAAGCGAGGAAGGGCAGCAACAGTTGCTGCCGTCGATCTGCATGCCTGCAGCCACCTGCAGCGGCAGCCGCAGCCAGGCAGCACAGCGCCGGCGCATGCGCCGGCGCTATGCCTGCAGCAGCCGGCCGGCGGTCTGCTTGCAGCAGGCTTGCTGCCGACGGGGCTGGCAACCCACGGGCAGAGGCGCCGCAGGGCAGCGGCGCCTGCCGCCGAAAGGAAGCGGCGCCTGCCGCCGCAGGGCAGCGACG
This sequence comes from Musa acuminata AAA Group, assembly GCF_036884655.1. Lineage (NCBI taxonomy): Eukaryota > Viridiplantae > Streptophyta > Magnoliopsida > Zingiberales > Musaceae > Musa > Musa acuminata. The sequence goes on from NC_088340.1 coordinate 32,551,360, forward strand.
CGCGACGCCTGCCGCCGCTACTCCCGCGGGCGAAACCCCCCCCACAGGGGCGGCCGCCCGGCGGGACAGCACCGCCTGCGGAGGCAGCGACGCCCGAAGGGGGAGCCCACCTGCAGCGACGCCTGCCGCCGCTACTCCCGCGGGCGAAACCCCCCTCACAGGGGCGGCCGCCTGGCGGGACAGCACCGCCTGCGGAGGCAGCGGCGCCCGAAGGGGGCGCCCACCCGCAGCGGCGTCGCCGCCAGCGGGCGTGCCGCCTGCAGGCGAGGGCAGTGCCCTCGCCCCGCCGCACAGGCGCCGCCGGCAGGGTGGCGGCGGCGGCAGCAGCAGAGGGGGAATTAGGGTTTTGGGCAAAAAGACAGTTTTACCCCTATGAATTTGATAAATTTCAGTTTCTGTCTTTTGTCCAAATTACGAAAATACCCTTAGGAATTGAGAAATTCCCTACATGTCCCTGATTTCAGAAAATATTAATTAATTAAAAGGTTTAGTTGATTATTATTTTTATTATTATCTAGTAGTCCTACATTATGATGATTATTTATACATGTGATGTATGATGTGTGGACGGATGATCATGGACCGTGTGATGTGTGTACTTGTGATTATTATTATTGAGGTCTGCGAACCTCCATTATATTTCTCGTTTATTGTCGGGCCTGCGTGCCTATGATTAAGTTGTAATCACATGAGGAGGCGCAGCGGGAGCGTGGATGCGATAGCGGGACCCACGAGACGGACGATCGTGATGCATGGAGATGCATCAAGATGTCGACGGAACCGACGAGGACAAGATGGACGATCACAAGGCATGGAGATGCACCGTTGCACACATAGATCTTGATGTGAGTGATTAGGCCTACTGGCTCGGGCCTAATCATATTAGGTTGTGGTCCATGATCATCTGGTGTGATTGCTTATACACATACTAGATATGTATATATATTTGCATGCGATGTAGATATATATTAAATATGTATATGTGTGACATGTCATATTAGGAGACCAAATCATAGAAACATCTCTCGATAATATTAAGTCGGTAAACGTGAGGCAATTAGATTGACCCACGTGGCCTTCCATCGTTATGAGTAGGAACCGAATCCCGGTGTAGGTTGAGTTGGTCGAGTCCCTCGAGACTCACCTATATCGCGATTCGTTATCTTGCTTACGACATAGAGATGTCACCGGTGACCTGAGGGCATGATATGCTTGGTCGAGTCCCTCGAGGGTATATCATCAAATCAGACTCATCTTGTAACGAAGGTGTTGACTTAACCGAGCATCATGGTTGGTCGAGTCCCTCGAGGCCATGGTGATTCGGAGGCCGAACAGGACGGGAATCACAAGGAGTTGTGATCGGCAAGAGTTGTCTACCTTTTAGGCTTAGTGTGATTGGTCGAGTCCCTCGAGGTTACACTAAGATGCTGATTGGATCCTGATCCCCACTAGAAGTCTGCCGGAGACTTCCGTTTCACGTGCTGAGGGTGTCGCGTGACTCGTTAGTAAAATAGTGGGAGCATATTAAGATAGAAGTCCATATCTTGATAGTTTATTTCTTGCAAAATCTGCATGTTATTCATTTTTGCTACATCTTTATTTTCAGAAAATGTCGCTTTCAAATCCCTTACGTGGCATACTTGATGTCAACCGCCTCACTGGTCCAAATTATACGGATTGGCTCCGTAACTTGAGAATTGTTCTCACAGCGGAGAAAATCGTGTACGTCCTTGATACAGTGATGCCTACGCCCGAAGAAGGGGCAAGCGAGGATGAGATCGCTCGCTACGTGAAGTACATTGATGACTCCACTCTTGCTCAGTGCTATATGTTGGGCTCTATGACTCCAGAGTTACAGAGACAACATGAAAAGATGGATGCCAGATCCATTCTCCTACATGTCCGCAAATTGTTTGAGGAACAGGGAAGGACTCAACGATATGAGATATCCAAGAGCCTTTTCCGCGCTAGGATGACTGAGGGGACACCGGTTCAGAACCATGTCCTAAAGATGATTGAGTGGATAGAGAAACTCACAGGTCTAGGAATGGTCCTAGAGGATAACTTGTGTGTGGACATTGTGCTTCAGTCCCTACCAGATTCCTTTTCACAGTTCATAATGAACTTTAATATGAACAAGCTTGAGGTGACTCTCCCAGAGCTCCTCAATATGTTGAGGGAGGCAGAGAGTACTATTAAGAAAGAGAAGCCAGTTCTCTACACTGGTGATACCAGAAAGAAAAGGAAAGCAGAAAGGTCCCTTAAGAAGGGAAAGGGCAAGGGCAAACAAGGTAAAGCAAAGGTTGCTAAGAAAGACCCAACAAAGGACAAAGGCCAGTGCTTCCACTGTGGTAAAGATGGGCACTGGAAGAGAAACTGCAAAGAGTACCTTGCAGAAAGGGCGAAACAAAAGCTTGATGAAGCTTCAGGTACATTCATGATCAGTCTCCATTTGTCAGACTCTTATGATAACACATGGGTATTAGATACCGGTAGTGCTTATCATATATGCAATTCGTTGCAGGTTCTGGCAAGGCCTAGGAGACTAGAGAGAGGCGAGATGGACCTCAAGATGGGTAATGGAGCAAAAGTTGCTGTATTAGCTGTTGGCGAGGTCGCCCTACATCTGCCTAGTGGAGCTTTTATTGCATTAGATGCATGTTATTTTGTTCCTTCTATTATCAAAAACATTATCTCCATTTCATGTTTAACAGTTAGTGGATATAAATTTGTTTTTGAGAACAATGGTTGTTCGATATTATTAGATGATAAGATCATCACGAAAGGAACATTGCATAATGGTTTATTTATGTTAGACACCACTCCACATATCATGAATATAAATGTGTCCAAAAGGAAACGAGATGAGTTGAACAGTGCATACTTGTGGCATTGTAGGCTAGGTCACATCCATGAAAGAAGGATTCAAAAGTTGCTAAATGATGGATATCTAGATCCATTCGACTATGTGTCATATGCAACTTGTGAGCCTTGCATTCGTGGAAAACTGACCAACTCTCCATTTAGTGGAACTGGAGAGAGAGCCACTGAGTTGTTGGAACTCATACATAGTGATGTATGTGGACCCATGTCAACTCATGCCATTGGAGGTTACTCATACTTCATTACATTTACTGATGATTTCTCAAGGTATGGATATGTGTACTTAATGAAGTACAAGTCCGAGGCCTTTGAGAAATTCAGAGAGTATAAGAATGAGGTGGAGAACCAGACTGGAAAGAGTATCAAAACTCTTCGATCAGATCGAGGAGGTGAGTACTTAAGTACAGAGTTTACTCACTTCCTCAAGGACCATGGGATATTATCCCAATGGACACCTCCTTATACACCTCAGCTCAATGGTGTCTCTGAAAGGAGAAATCGTACATTATTAGATATGGTACGGTCCATGATGAGTTTCGCTGACCTACCCATCTCATTCTGGGGATATGCCCTAGAAACCGCAGCTTACCTTCTGAACAGAGTTCCAACTAAGTCGGTGGTGTCTACACCATATGAGATATGGAAAGGGAAGAAGCCTGATCTTAAAGTAGTTAAGATTTGGGGCTGCTCTGCCCATGTTAAAAGACACAACCCCGATAAGTTAGAATCAAGGACAAGGCGATGTAAATTTGTGGGATACCCCAAGGAAACTTGTGGGTATTACTTCTATCATCTCGAGGACCAAAAGGTCTTTGTAGCTAAGAGAGCAGTGTTCCTTGAGAAGGAACACATTCTTGACGGAGACAGTGGGAGAATGATAGAATTGAGCGAGGTTGGAGAACCAAGCTCAAGCACCACTCTACAGCCCGAGTCTGTTCAGGTATCTAATACACAAGTTTCAACTTTACGCAGGTCTGATAGAGTATCCCATCCTCCTGAGAGATATGTGGGACATATTAGAGCAGAGGATGTAGAGGATATTGATCCTCAGACCTACGAGGAGGCTATTATGAGTATAGACTCCGGGAAGTGGAAAGAAGCCATGAATTCTGAGATGGATTCTATGTACTCCAATAAGGTTTGGAACCTAGTTGATGCACCCGAAGGTATTGTACCCATCGGTTGCAAGTGGATCTTTAAGAAAAAGATCGGAGTAGATGGAAAGGTAGAGACCTATAAAGCAAGGCTAGTGGCTAAGGGGTATCGTCAAAGGCAAGGTGTTGACTACGACGAAACTTTCTCACCCGTAGCAATGCTAAAATCCATCAGAATTCTATTGGCTATTGCAGCACACTATGATTATGAGATCTGGCAGATGGATGTGAAAATCGCATTCCTCAACGGGAACCTGGAGGAGGAGGTGTATATGATGCAACCTGAGGGATTCATGTCCAAGAACTGCCCAGATAAGGTGTGTAGGTTGCTTAGATCCATTTATGGACTAAAGCAAGCTTCCCGAAGTTGGAACATAAGATTTGATGAGGCAATCAGATCTTATGACTTCGTTAAGAACGAAGATGAGCCTTGTGTATACAGAAAGGTAAGTGGGAGCGCTATTAGCTTTTTGGTGTTATATGTGGATGACATCCTCATCATTGGGAATGACATAGGAATGCTATCCACAATAAAGGCTTGGTTATCTAGACACTTCTCCATGAAGGACTTAGGAGAAGCATCTTATATCTTGGGGATTAGAATCTATAGAGATAGATCCAAAAGGATGCTTGGCTTGTCTCAGTCCAGGTACATAGAAACTATTGTCAAAAGGTTTGGCATGGAAAATTCCAAAAGAGGTCTCATACCGATGAGACATGGGATATCGCTTTCTACGAGTATGTCCCCAAAGACTCCAGAAGAAAGGGCGAACATGGATATGATACCTTATGCCTCAGCAATAGGGTCTATCATGTATGCCATGCTATGTACTAGGCCTGATATAGCGCATGCTCTGAGTGTCACGAGCAGGTATCAGGCGGATCCAGGCTTGGAGCACTGGAAAGCAGTAAAGTGTATCCTTAAGTACTTGAGAAGGACTAAGGATCTTTTACTAGTATATGGAGGTAATAGCCTTAAGGTTGAAGGCTACACTGACTCAAGTTTTCAGTCTGATGTCGATGATAGCAAGTCGAATTCAGGGTATGTGTACACCTTGAATGGAGGAGCAGTGTGCTGGAAGAGTTCCAAGCAAGATACCACTACTGACTCGACCACAGAGGCGGAGTACATTGCTGCATCAGATGCAGCAAAGGAGGGAGTCTGGTTGAAGAAGTTCATCACAGATTTGGGAGTCGTGCCGGATAGTGAGGAGCCGATTTCCCTATATTGCGACAACAACGGGGCAATTGCTCAAGCGAAGGAACCTAGGTCTCATCAGAAATCTAAGCATGTTCTGAGGAGGTTCCACCTTATCAGAGAGATCGTGACCCGAGGAGATGTAGCAATGGAAAGAGTTCCATCCGAAGATAACATTGCAGATCCACTAACAAAGCCATTGTCTCAGATTGTCTTTGAGCGTCACAGGGGTCTGATGGGGATCAGACACATAGGTGATTGGCTTTAGGTCAAGTGGGAGATTGCTAGTCATAAGTGCCCAGCAAGCCAATCACGTGAGTGATGGCACGTGTGACTTGATACAGAATCTTTTTGCTTATTATATTTTGGCGTATATCACTTTATAACTATTGCATAAATGCATATATATTGTGATGTCCTTGGATTTGTGCAATGGGAATCGGATCGTGATGAGATCACGATAATGAGATCGATTCACCTTTAAACACATATCCTAAATAATCCCGGTCATAGGTTACTCGAGAGGGACATCGTGATAACCGGATAGACTGGTGTGCTGTATACCCGTCCATATGATGGATGCAGCTGGTCTCATAGCTGCTCGTGTAGGGACACTAGGGATACAGTACAGGTGCTCATTGGAGAATGAGTTCACTGATTGATCCGCTTACGGAATGCTGGATGGTTGATGATGCCTTATTGTCAGACAACGATTCCGTAGTCCTAGTGGTGTATCTGGTTCTTAGACTTGAGACACCAAGGATGTCCTGTATGAGTGCTCCACTCTTTGATACCAGACTTATAGGTTTGGCTGTTCCCAGATCTAGTACAGTTGGTCATTGGGAGTGGTAGTCGACCTTACGAGGGCTATTGAGTGTCGATAGAGGATCATCCACTCTCGGTATCATGAGAGGAATATCCCATGTGTTCTTGCTCAGACAAATCCCTGGCCAGGGTCATTCGGGTTGAGAGAGAAAGAGTTCTCCGGGAGAATCCGATTAGAGCGAGACTCGAGTAGAAACCGTATGGGTCTGACAGCACCATGCTCGATATACGGTCTCTGGGATATTAGATGGATGAGGGACTATAGGTACATGGTAACTGAGGACAGACAGGTCCAATGGATTGGATTCCCCTGTATCGTCTGGGGACTACGGCGTAGTGGCCTAGTACTTCCGTAGTCGATGAGTCGAGTGAATTATTACAGAGATAATAATTCACTGAGTTAGAAGGAGTTCTGACAGGTATGACTCACGGCCAGCTCGATATTGGGCCTAGAGGGTCACACACATATGGTAGGCATTGCGATGAGTAGAGGTTCAGATTGAGATATCCGACGGAGCCCTTGTCTTATTGGATGCAGATCCAATACCCACTAGGGAAAGGACCCATTAGGGTTTTGACACGGGATCTCTATAAATAGGAGGGATTCACAGCCTCATAGGCTAGAGTCTTTGCTTGCCCTTCCTATTCTCCTCTCCCTCTCCACCTCAGAGTAGGCCTGGAGTTTTGAGGAGCGTCGTCGCAACCCTGCTGTGTGGATCACCGCTAGAGAGGAGGACGCTTGACCTCCTTCACCCTCTCCTAAGGATCTGCAAGGAAACAGGGATATACGATCTCCCTAGGTAACACAATCTCTATACGCAGTTTTGTGTTTTTGCGGATTTTGCGCACCAATCTTCGCACGACGATGAACATCTTTTTGGGAATCGGGGATTTTTTGTTTTCTTGTTCTTCCGCTGCGCATATGATGTCGCCCCCCCTATGATTTCCCAACAATCCAAACCTATAAGTCTAGTATCAAAAAGTGGATCACTCATATAAGACATCCTTGGTGTCTTAAGTTTAAGGACCAGATATACTACTAGGACTACAGAATCGTTGTCTAACAATAAGGAATCATCAACCATCCATCATTCTATAAGCGGATCAATCAATGAACTCATTCTCCAATGAGCACCTGTACTGTATCCCTAGTGTCCCCACACGAGCAGCTATAAGACCAGCTGCATCCATCATATGGACGGGTATACAGCACACAAGTCTGTCCGGTTATCACGATGTCCCTCTCGAGTAACCTATGACCAGGATTATTTAAGATCTATGTTTAAAGGTGAATTGATCTTATTATCGTAATCTCATCACTATCAGATTCCCATTGCACGGATCTAAGGACATCACAATATATACATGCATATATGTAATAGTTAATATAAAGTGATAAATACCAAAATATAATAAGCAAAAAGATTCCTTGTCAAGTCACACGTGCTATCACTGACGTGATTGACTTGTTGGGCACCTATGACTAGCAATCTCTCACTTGACATAAAGCCAATCACTTATATGTCTGATTCCCATCAGACCCCTGTGACGCTCAAAGACAATATGAGACAACGGCTTTGTCAGTGAATCTACAATGTTATCTTCGAATCGAACTCTTTCCACTACTATATCTCCTCAGGTCATAATCTCTCCAATAAGTTAGAACCTCCTCAGAACACTTCTGATGAGACCCAGGTTCCCTTATTTGAGTAATCTCCCCATAATTGTCGCAATATAAGGCATCAGCTCCTTGCTACTTAGCCTGACTCCTAGATTTGTGATGAACTTTTTTATCCAGACTCTCTCTTTTATTGCCTCTGCTACAGCAATATACTCCACCTCTGTGGTCGAGTCAATAGTAGTATCTTGCTCGAAACTCTTCTAGCAAACTGCTCCTCCATTCAAGGTGTACACATACCCCGAATTCAACTTGTTATCATCGACATTAGACTGAAAACTTGAGTCTGTGTAGCCTTCAACCATGAGGCTACTATCTCCATATACTAGTAAAAGATCCTTAATCCTTCTCAAGTACTTAAAGGAAACACTTTACTGCTTTTCAGTGCTCCAAGCCTGGATCTATCTGATACTTGCTCGTGACACTCAGAGCATGAGCTATATCAGGCCTAGTACATAGCATGACATACATGATAGACCCTATTACTGAGGCATAAGGTATCATATCTATGTTTGCCCTTTCTTCAGGAGTTTTTGGGGATGTACTCCTAGAAAGCGATATCTCATGTCTCATAGGTATAAGACCTCTCTTGAAATTTTCCATGCTAAACTTTTTGACAATGGTTTCTATGTACCTAGACTAGGACAAGCCAAACATCCTCTTAGATCTGTCTCTATAGATCAAAATCCCCAAGATATAGGATGCTTCCCCTAAGTCCTTCATGGAGAAGTGTCTAGATAACCAAGCCTTTACTGTGGATAGCATTCCTACGTCATTCTCAATGATCAGGATGTCATCCACATATAACACCATAAAGGTGATAGCGCTCCCACTTACCTTCCTGTATACACAAGGCTCATCTTCGTTCTTAACGAAATCATAAGATCTGATTGCTTCATCAAATCATATGTTCTAACTTCGGGAAGCTTTCTTTAGTCCATAAATGGATCTAAGCAACCTGCACACCTTATCTGGGCAATTCTTGGACACAAAACCCTCTGGTTGTATCATATATACCTCCTCCTCGAGGTTCCCATTAAGGAATATAGTTTTTACATCCATCTGCCAAATCTCATAATCATAGTGTGCTGCAATAACCAATAGAATTTGGATGGATTTTAGTATTGCTACAGGTGAGAAGGTTTCATCATAGTCAACACATTGCCTTTGACGATACCCCTTAGCCGCTAGCCTTGCTTTATAGGTCTTTACCTTTCCATCTACTCTAATCTTTTTCTTAAAGATCCACTTGCAACCGATGGGTACAATACCTTCAGGTGCATCAACTAGGTTCCAAACCTTGTTGGAGTATATAGAATCCATCTCAGAATTCATGACTTCTTGCTACTTCTTGGAGTCTATACTCATAATAGTCTCCTCGTAGGTTTGAGGATCAATGTCCTCAATATCCTCTCCTCTAATATGTCCCACATATCTCTCAAGAGGATGTAATACTCTTCCAGACCTATGTAAAGTTGAAACTTGTGTGTTAGGTACCTGAACAGACTCGAGCTGTAGAGTGGTGCTTGAGCTTGGTCTCCAACCTCGCTCAATTCTATCATGCTCCTGCTATCTCCGCCAAGAATGTATTCCTTCTCAAGAAACACTGCTCTCTTAGCTATAAAGACCTTTTGGTCCTTGAGATGATAGAAATAATACCCATAAGTTTCCTTGGGGTATCCCATGAACTTGCACCGCTCTGTCCTCGATTTTAGCTTATCGGGGTTGTGTCTTTTACCGTGGGCAGGGCAGCCTCAAATCTTAATAACCTTAAGATTGAACTTCTTCTCTTTCCATATCTCATATGGCATAGACACTATCGACTTAGTTAGAACTCTGTGCAGAAGGTAAGTTGTGGTCTCTAGGGCATATCCCCATAATGAGATGGGTAGGTCAGCGAAACTCATCATAGACCGTACCATGTCTAATAGTATACGATTTCTCCTTTCAGAGACACCATTGAACTGAGGTGTATAAGGAGGTGTCCATTGGGATAATATTTCATGGTCCTTGAGGAATTGAGTGAACTCTGTACTTAAGTAGTCACCTCCTCGATCTGATCGAAGAGTCTTGATACTCTTTCCACTTTGGTTCTCTGCTTCATTCTTATGCTCTCTGAATTTCTCAAAGGACTTGTACTTCATTAAGTATACATATTCATACCTTGAGAAATCATTAGTAAAGGTAATGAAGTAGGAGTAGCCACCAATGGCATGAGTTGACATGGGTCCATATTCATCACTATGTATGAGTTTTAACAACTCAGTGGCTCTCTCTCTAGTTCCGCTAAATGGAGAGTTGATCAGTTTTATACGAAGGCAAGGCTCGCAAGTTGCATATGACTCATAGTCGAATGGATCTAAATATCCGTTATTTAACAACTTTTGAATCCTTCCCTCATAGATGTGACCTAACTTACAATGCCACAGGTATGCACTGTTCACCTCATCTCGTTTCCTCCTAGACACACTTACATTCATGATATGTGGAGTAATGTCTAGCATAAACAAACCTTTATGTAATATTGCTCTCGTTAATCTCCTCGACTTTGCCAGAATCTACAACAAATTATAGATGTGATAAGCAATACTGGTATCCAATACCAATACACTATCACAAAAATCTGACAACTGAAGATTGATCATGAATGTACCTAAAGCTTCTCCAAGCTTCTGTTTCGTCCTCTCTGCAAGGTACTCTTTGTAGTTCCTCTTTCGGTGCCCATCTTTTCCACAGTGGAAGCACTGGCCTTTGTCCTTTACTGGGCCTTTCTTAGCAATCTTTGCTTTACCTAGTCTGCCCTTGCCCTTGCCCTTCTTAAGGGACTTTTCTGCTTTCATTTTCTTTCTCGTCTCACCAGTGTAGAGAACTGGCTTCTCTTTCTTAATAGTACTCTCTGCCTCTCTCAACATATTGAGGAGCTTTGGGAGAGTCACCTCAAACTTGTTCATATTAAAATTTATTATGAATTGTGAAAAGGAATCTAGTAGGGACTGAAGCACACTATCCATGCATAAGTTATCCTCTAGGACCATTCTTAGTCCTTTGATTTTCTCTATCTACTCAATCATCTTTAAGACATAGTTTTGAACTAGTGTCCCCTCAGTCATCCTAGCCCGGAAGAGGCTCTTGGATATCTCATATCGTTGAGTCCTTCCCTGTTCCTCAAACAATTTACGGACATATAGGAGAATGGATTTGGCATCCATCTTTTCATGTTATCTCTGTAACTCAAGAGTCGTAGAGCCCAACATGTAGCACTGAGCAAGAGTGGAGTCATCAATGTACTTCACGTAATGAGTGATTTCATCATCGCTTGCCCCTTCTTCGGGCGTAGGCATCACTGTATCAAGGACGTACTTGATTTTCTCCGCCGTGAGAATAATTCTCAAATTACAGAGCCAATCCGTATAATTTGGACCAGTGAAGCGGTTGACATCAAGTATGCCACGTAAGGGATTTGAAACCGACATTTTCTAAAAATAAAGATACGACAAAAATGAATGACATGTAGATTTTGTAAGAAATAAATAATCAAGATATGGGCTTCTATCTTAATATGCTTCCACTATTTTACTAGCGAGTCACGCGACACCCTCAGCACGTGAAACGGAAGTCTCCGATAGACTTCTAATGGGGATCAGGATCCAATCAACGTCTTAGTGTAACTTTGAGGGACTCGACTAATCACACTAAGCCCAAAAGGTAGGCAATTCTTGCCGATCATAACTCCTTATGATTCCCGTCCTGTTCGGCCTCCGAATCACCATGGTCTCAAGGGACTCCACTAACCATGATGCCCGATTAAGTCAACACCATCTTTACAAGATGAGTCTGATTCGATGATATACCCTCGAGGGACTCGACTAAGCATACCATGTTCTCAGGTCACCGGTGACATCTCTATGTCGTAAGCAAGATAGCGAATCGTGATATAGGTGAGCCTCGAGAGACTCGACTAACTCAACCTACATCGGGAATCGGTTCCTACCTATAACGATGGAAGGCCACGTGGGTCAATCTAATTGCCTCACGTTTATCGACTTAATATTATCGAGAGAGATATTTCTATGATTTGGTCTCCTAATATGACATGTCACATATATACATATTTAATATATATCTATATTGCATGCAAATATATATACATATCTAGTATGTGTATAAGCAATTATACCAGATGATCATGGACCATAACCTAATGTGATCCGGCCCAAGCCAGTAGGCCTAATCACTCACATCAAGAACTATGTGTGCAATGGTGCATCTCCATGCTCTATGATCGTCCATCTCGTCCTCGTCGGTTCCGTCGACATCTCGATGCATCTCCATACATTGTGATCGTCCATCTCATGGGTCCCGCTATCGTATTCACATTCTCGTTGCGCCTCCTCATGTGATTACAACTTAATCATAGGCACGCAGGCCCGACAATAAACGAGAAATATAATGGAGGTCGTAGTCCCAACATCACACGGTCCATGAACATCCGTCCACACATCAAACATCACATGTATAAATCATTATCATGTACGACTACTAAATAATAATAAAAAATAATAATCAACTAAACCTTTTAATTAATTAATATTTTCTGAAATCAGGGACATGTAAGGAATTTTTGAATTCTTAGGGGTATTTTGATAATTTAAACAAAAGATAGAAATTGGAATTTCTCAAATTTAGAGGGGCAAAACTATCTTTTTGCTCAAAACCCTAAGCCCCTCTCCCTCTTCCCTGCTGCTGGTGCCGCCGCCACCCTGTTGGTGGTGGCATGTGCAACGGGGCCGAGGCGCCGCTCCTATAGGTGGGCGCCCCCGTGGGTAGCGCTGCCCCCGCGGGCGGTTCTGCCCACGAAGCAGTGACCGCAGGCGGTGCTGCCTCACTGGGCGACTGCCCCTGCGGGGGTTTTGCCCACGGGAGCAGCGACCATAAGCATCGCTACCCTACGACGCGTCATCCCACGAGAGCAGCGGTCGCAGGTGCCGTTGCCCTATGGTGCCTCAGCCCGCAGGCGCCGTGGCCGCAGGCACCGTTGCCCCGCGGTGCCTTTACCCGCTGGTCCAACACCCGTAAGCACCGCCCTTGCGCACCACTGCTGTAGGCGTCCTGCCTGCACAAAGATGGCAACAAGTAGGCAGCCATCTTCGAGCGCAACAAGGGCAACAACAGTTGCTACCCTTCCTCGTCTATTGCGTCAATAATTTAATATTAAATATTTTTCTAAACACAACACACGCAGTTCAAAACTAATCACTTGCACGAACAACCTGGCTCTGATACCATTGTTGGGAAATCTTAGAGGCGACATCACATGCGTAGTGGAAGAACAAAAAAACAAAATCTCCAATTTCCCAAAAAGATGTTCATCGTCGTGCGAAGATTGGTGCGCAAAAAATTCGTGAAACAAACTACGTATAGAATAGATTATGTTACCTAGGGAGATCGTATATCTTTATTTCCTTGCAGATCTCTAGGAGAGGGTGAAGGAGGTCAAGCGTCCTCCTCTTTAGCGATGATCCACACAGTAGGGCTGCGACGACGCTTCTCAAAAACCCAGGCCTACTCTGAGGTGGAGAGGGAGAGGAGAATAGGAGAGGCAAGCAAAGACTCTAGCTTATGAACAACTGAATCCCTCCTATTTATAGAGGTCCCCTGTTAAACCCTAATGGATCCTCTCCCAGTGGGTATTGGATCTGCATCCAATTGCCAAAGCCTTTTAGATTAGTGGATCTCTATCCAATAATCTCTTATGGGCTCTTATTGGATCTCGTCCATGGGATCCAATAATTCAGGGGCTTATTGGATATCCAATAAGATAAGGGCTCCGACGGATATCTCATATCCTAACCTCTACTTATCGCAATGCCTACCATATGTGTGTGACCCTCTAGGCCTAATATCGAGCTGGCCATGAGTCATACCTGTCAGAACTCCTTCTGCCTCAGTGAATTATTATCTCTATAATAATTCACTCGACTCATCGACTACGGACGTACTAGGCCACTACGCCATAGTCCCTAGACGATGTAGGGGAATCCAATCCATTGGACCTATCTGTCCTCAGTTACTGTGTATCTATAGTCCCTCATCCATCTAATATCCTAGAGACCGTATATCGGGCATGGTGCTGTCAGACCCATATGGTTTGTTCTCGAGTCTCGCTCTAATCGGATTCTCCCGGAGAACTCTTTCTCTCTCAATACGAATGACCCTGGCTAGGGATTTGTCTGAACAAGAACACATGAGATATTCCTTTCATGATGCCGAGAGTGGATAATCTTCTATCGACACTTAATAGCCCATGTAAGGTCGACTACCACTCCCAATGACCAACTGTACTAGATCTGGGACATCCAAACCTATAAGTCAGGTATCAAAGAGTGGAGCACTCATACAGGACATCCTTAATGTCTCAAGTCTAAGGACTAGATACACCACTAGGTCTACAGAATCGTTGTCTGACAATAAGGCATCATCAACCATCTTGCATTCCGTAAGCGGATCAATCAGTGAACTCATTCTCTAATGAGCACCTATACTGTATCCCTAGTGTCTTCACATGAGCAGCTATAAGACCAGCTATATCTATCATATGGACGGGTATACAGCACACTAGTCTATTCGGTTATCACGATGTCCCTCTCGAGTAACCTATGACCAGGATTATTTAGGATCTATCTTTAAAGATGAATTGATCTCATTATCGTGATCTCATCATGATCCGATTCTCATTGCACAGATCCAAGGACATCATAATATATACATGCATATATGCAATAGTTAATATAAAGTGATAAATGCCAAAATATAATAAGCAAAAAGATTCCGTGTCAAGTCACATGTGCCATCACTCACGTGATTGGCTTGTTGGGCACCTATGACTAGCAGTATGAAGTGATAAACACTTAAAATTTTAATGCTTTAGTATCATGTATGCTCGAAAGTGATGATGATTTATTTTTTGGTATCAGAAGTGATGAAATGTAATTGTGCATGTTATAATAATGAAATTTTGATTTGATATATTGTATTCGATCATAGTGATTGAAGTTGTTTCACTTGAATTCAATGGTCATGATTCCTTTTGAATTCAAGTTTGCCTTATCTCAATATAATATATAGATAGGGGGAGTTAAGGTTAACTCCATCATCAATTGATTGTCATCATCAAAAAGGGAAAGATTATTAAATCTTAGATTTTAATAATGAAATTAATTGATAAATTATTAATTTAATCCATATGTTGAGATAAGTGTTATAGAATTAACTATAATAATGAATAAGACATAAAGTAGAAGTTGAGCTAGAGTCAAAGATCGGTCGATACGTCAAAGATTCAAACGAGTGCCGGAAGCTCATCGAGAGTTCATCAGGAGTTCGTTGAGAGTTCATCAAAAGTTCGCCAAGAATTCATCGTGAGTTCACCAAAAGCTTGCCGAGAGTTCACTGGAAGTTCGTAAAAGTTTCGTTGGAAGAATACTTGACATACCAAACAAATATTACTTAGTTATTACCTTAATTATTTTAGTTAGAACTAAGATTGAGTTAGGATTAAAAGGTAATCTCACTAACTCAGTTAGGGGCCAATTGGGCCCAAAACATGGCTGAGTTAGGCCAGATGGATGGCCCACTCGGCCACTTGGAGCCATGCCAAGCGGTGGCACCGCCTAGGGTGGGCGATGGAACTGCTTGAGGCTTAGCCTCCTAGGTTGTCACGGACTTAGCTGATTTTGCCTAAGTCATGCGGCACCCTTGGGTGTCCGTCCGCAAAGGTCAGCCTCCCCGAAGTCTCCCATTGTCCCTTAGGACCAACAAAAGAGAGAACGGGCTAGAGAGAACACCTCAATCGGGATCCACAAGCAAACATCTCTGAAAAATACTTCATAGACAATGCAAATTACAAACAGACTTTACAAGCTTTGAACAGTGGCACAACAAAGGGTAAAATGGTCCATTACAGACCGAGAATCTCTCGCATGTGTCCACATGACACAACCTTTATTTACTAGCCTAAAGAGGCCACCAACCTAACTAAAATGGGACTATTAAGCCTTCGGCCGCCCCTCTACATGTTGTACAAGGCATGAACATGCCAAAAGACACAGACATACATAAGCATTACATCAAACATCTTGTTTAGAAGTTTGTCCGTGACATTCTCCCCCACTTGTTCCTTCGACGTCCTCGTTGAAGCCTTTGTCGCCACTGCAACTCCTCGCCTTTACTGAGTCTTCAATCTTCTGCTCCAGCTACAATGCACCTCTTGGCTCCCAACTGCTCTCCACTGTTGTTTTTTAGTAGTCAAACCTTTGATCTGCCATGCTGCTTCAACTCACCAATGACTCTGACTCTAGTGTGGGGTTGGCTGAGTTGTGTTGATCATTGTTGATTCCTACAGATCCCCTAGATGAAGGAAAAGACCATCCTTACTGCGCTAGTCTCTCAAATTCCTCATGCTGCTTGAATTGGGTGGATGCTTGTTGGAGCTTTAACGAGCGTCGTCTCGCAAACTTCTGAAGTTTAGGGTCCTTCCTCCACAAAATTTGCTCATTGACTCTTCTCTCATTTAGTTGTCACATCCAAGTAGGTTCGCATCACTTCCGCTTTCGATTGGCATTTCATTGGGAAATGAAGTGGACAATCTACTCTCAGTAGCACTGATCACCGTTGGTGAAGATTTGACAACTATTGTCTTCCATTATCTTCGAAGGGTCTTTGAACTTGTGCAGAGCTCCTTTGCTGGATAGATAAGAGAATTGGGGTACTCGGTTTCGCCCATTCTCTTAAGAGTTGAGAAAGCAAAAGTTACTTGACTTCGCCCGCCTCCTCGAGATTGTACCTCATGCATCGAGCTGGTTACTAGCCTTCGCCTGCTCTTTGCTCACACTTCTGAAGCACTTGAAGTGTTTGCACTCCTTGCGTTGAGTTAGCTACTGTGATTCACCTTCTCAATGCCATCGAACTTCTGGAATGCAGGAAGTCTTCACCCCAACTTAGAGTAATTCTCTCATAGGTTTGGTCGCCTCTAGGATTGTACCGTCTTCTCCATCAACCCTGCTGCCTACTCCACTGAGTAGCAAAGTAGCAAAGGTACAGCACCGCGTACTGCCTGCTTCGTTCCTTGGTTATGCACTCTTGCATGACCCGAAGTCCTTCACTTTCGGCTATCTTGATGAGAAGCACATTGACACTGGTCTTACAAAGTTCTTCGGCCTCTGCCCTTCAGCCTTGTCTCAGTACTTGGAGATTGCCTCTGCATTCTCCACCTCCTCGGCCCCTTTCACAACCAAACGCTCTCCCTCCATGAGAGCAAGGGATCAATGACTTTCACGGAAGTCCCGCCTCTGAGGTACCATGGCGCTGCCATGCCCATGGCCCTACTATCCGTTGCCCCGCATCTACATCCCTTTTCTTCACAATCAGTAGATATGCCTCCGTGACACTCCTCCGAGTCCACCTCCATTCTAACTGATTGCTTGATTTTGGGTAGCTAAGTCTCTCTGGACTCGTCGTCGCTTCCTCGCCCCTTTCGACCCCCTGCTTCAACACCTCTGTGTTCTCCAAGCAGTCCGTTTGGTCGATGGAAAGACAGACTGCAACTCCCATGCATGGGCTCTGCCATCACGTTGTAGGGTTTGCACCAATTCTGTTCTCCTTAGCTTCCTTGGTAGCAACGTTCGCTTACTCGACCTTGTCCTCCAACTTGTTGGGCTCCCTTAAGCGAATATGAGCTCTAGAGCAGTCCAACTCTCCAACTGCTTCGATCATACCTCTGCATGATCAAGTCCCTCCCATGGAACTCACTGGTACTTGCATTCGAACTTTTCCCTTGGTGGAACTCAGCCCCCATATGCTGATGACCAAGGTTTTCATCCGATGCAAAATTCGATGCACGCACGGAAGACCCGCCTCTGCGGTACCATGGCCTTCACTCCTTGAATCCATAGCCCTTCTTGCCGTCATGTTGTTCACCGAAGTGGAGCTCCCAGTAGCTCCTGATCATACCTCCATATGATCTAGTCCCTCGCGGGACTATATCGTGTGTATCGCATTGCCACGAACTGTTCCACCACGATCCGCTGCACTATGTCGCCTCCTGGTGACATCTCCATTGCATTCTGATCCTTGTGGAATAAACTCAAATTGTGAACCCTCCATGTGTGGCCTCTGCCAATACATCACAGGGTCTCTTCCACCTTCGATTTTGTTCGCTCCTTTGGCAATCGACCTTCATCCACCCACTCTTGGGTCACACCTAGATGAAGCACCGCTCTAGGATAGTCCGTCGCCTAGTAGCTCCCGAAGTCCACCGACTTCACTGTAATTTGTGCACCATTGTTTGGATCCTGAGCCTCTGCCCCTACCAGCACAATCTCCGCTGCGCACTGCTTCCTTCATGGCAACTTGAATGGCAACACTGTGGCATATTCTTCAAGAGTACCCACCTTTGAGTCCTCTTGCCCCGTGCTAAGGCCTTCTGAACCCAATTTCGCCTTCGCAAATTGAGTCGCCTTAGTTCCTCCATCAAATGCTTCTCCAAGATAAGGTGCATGTGCCCAGAAGCTCCCTTCGTCTTTGGCACCATGCAAGATGAGTCCGCTCCGTCAAATGAAGGACCCATGGAGCAACATGATCCTACTCTTGCCTCTATAAGAGTTCATGTCCTTGACCTCTGTCTAAGGAAAGCACTGTGCCTCTGCTCCATGTTCCAACTTCTATGCTGGCTCCCTTCATGCAGCTTGGGTACTTCGCCAAGTTACACCCAAGTTGCTCCGCTCCTCGTTTTTGCATTGAGTCGATGGTGGCCCTCGCGCCCACCATTCCACGGGTCAGCCCTCCCTTGAGTCCGATCTCCACATCGACTCTAAGTGTGCCTTCATTTAAGTTGCTTTGGGTCGCT